>NW_027466472.1:4037500-4092500 GCF_050575085.1 Anarhichas minor
ATATAATAATACACATTGATTTATAGACATTGATGTGTTTACATGTACATGTGTTGTGTCTTAAGATATACATTAGTTAGTGCTTTATATATTTAAACAATATATTAATGAAATTGTATTTTTTACCTTAAAATCAGTTATGCTCTCAATGGCAAGATGGAGGATTCAATTATGTTTGTTAGGTCTCGTTCAGGAATATCTTAGTTTTTTTTTTTCTTGAATCTGTTCTTAATAAAGTTCGAAAGAATACAAACAATTGTCGAAGTCAAATTGATCACTATAAGCTGATTATTATTCTAACATTTGTTTTTCTTTATTTCTCAAGTGCATAACACCTAATTGACATTTGTATATTTATTACATGGATTTAAATTAATGAAACGGACAGCTATTGACTGTTTCAAAAGCTTTTCAAATTACTATATACTGTACTCTGTATAATTCAAATATACACTGTAATACAGTAGAGTATATATAATAAATACTAAGGCTATAGCCTACAACAGTATTGTGCAATGAACAAATACAGTAACATCAGTTCACTCAGTTTTGCAAATAGGCTACTTAGCCAGAGCTTGGAGGTGGTTTCAAAATGTTTAACCAGCCTGAAAATGAACTGAAATCTGCAATTTCCTAATATAAACATAAAATACAATCTATATTTATTTGATTCCATATGTTGTCATGAATGAAAAGACCAAACATGAACTCTGTAAGCGGACTACTTGATTACTATGAGCAAATTGTTTACAGCATTTCTACAGAAATGATTCTGCCCAAAGCTTTTTGATCGATATAGGCGACCGATCACTGTAACCAAGCGGTTTCCATAAAAATGTCATGAATAATAACATTTAAATCCTACATTATACAAATGTTGAATTCAGGAAAACACAATAACTAACTATTTTGCAGAAACATGTCAGCAATCAAATGTGCGTCAGTGTGTTCTTGAGTGTGCGTAGGTTCTATCATTTCCTAAGAACAAAGAAAACTCTGGTGAATTCCAAGATATTCGTGAAAACTGCTTAAGTTGGTTTTGAGAAGAAATGTCTTCGTTACCATATCAGCGGTAGCTGAAATACCAGAAAATCTTCAATGAATTTCATGTTTTTTTTTTTGTTATATGACTATTGTCTATATAAACATCAAAGAAATCAATCGCATTTCATAGGAGCAGGAAATTCATACTTACAATTTAACCACTGCCTCCCTCTCCTCTGGGCTAACTTCCTCCCTTCAGTGCAGCTTAGTACCTGGCTAAAGACCAGCAATTTTAGTATCGCCTTTTCTCAGCTCTTGCATATTTTATAACAATGTTCAAGCATTATATTAGTGTTTTAGCATGCTTTATTGCAACTGGTTACAAAAGTCAGCTGGAGGCTGCTCTCAGTAGTTGTGCTTTTGTGCACTAATGCACTGGGTTCCGTTCCATCGCTGTATGAGTGCTGCTACTGCACATAGTTTACTTATACTGTGATTACTGTATGCTGCTGCAATTGACAATTTTATTGTGAGACTAATTGTTTTTATTTATATTTCTTTATCTATGTCCGCTCACATACCTTTCAATTATGAATATCTGCTGAGTTGAACCGCAGCATTCTGCTCTTTCCAACACTAATACACAATAAATTATTCTCACGTAACATTGAATAATTTAATTTCTTCAAACACATTAAAAGTATGAAGTCAGAAGTAGCTACAGATGGCCCTTTTCTCATACCTCTATATTTAAATCTCCTTGGCGGAAAAGCCTCATACTGGGAAGCTTGCAAACAAAAGATAGATCTTCTGGAAAAAGAGGTTAAGGTGTGACATGAACACCATCGGTAACAGGATTGTCCACACCTGCCAAAGAAACCTTGGGCATCCTTCAAACTGGAGAGAATGCCTTGACTCTGAAAATATGATTAACACAGTCACAGCATCAACAAAGATTAAATCCGACCAATAAGAGCTTTGAAGTTTGAAAGCGACTGCACATTGAGTGTACTTATACTATGCTAGTAGTGGTAGTAGTTTGATTAATTGATCTCTTGTAGCAGAAAGACATCTTTCATTGGGGTCATAATCCAACAGCCTATCAAATCATAATCAATTCATGCCTGATTCCATCCAACAGTACAGTACATGAAACATATGAAAACAATATGAATAATAATGATATTTTCATAATTTCCCATATATCATTTATAATGAATTATGAGGAAGCCCATTAGATGCCCCTTTTTTCTGGGATTGATCTTCATGTAGAAATAGCTCTGGGACATTTAAGCCCAGCTTCAGGTCAAAGGCTGCATTGGGAAACAGCTAGCATAGCACATCAAAACTCCCATGAATGTAACTTGTGTATTCAACAGAAATCAAGACCTTCTAGTTTAAAGAGCATTCAGCTTAAACATTGAAGCCACTACATTCCCTGAGACGATCAACAGCTGTGCCTGGTAATTGCATTATATTGACTATCAGGGGTCCTGTCCTCTCAATGAGGCCATCACCTTTGCAACTCTTTCACTCTTGCACACTTATTCTAGATCAGCTAGATTAACTGTCTAGGTTATAGACTCTGCAGAACCTGGGTGAGTATTTGAGAGTGTGGAGTGAGAGTGTTCCCTGATGAAGGACTACTTGTTGGACAGATGAACAAGATAATATTGTTGGTTGTTGTGGTAACACAGCCAACTTTATTGGCATTGTCTGTTGTCCCTTGTCTTGCATTTAACTTTTTTTTCCCTTTTAACATTTATTAAACTAATACAACTATAAATAATTAAATAAATCTAACTTTAGCTTTTACTGCAAGGTTTGGCAACACCTTAGGATAACTCGGTGGAAAACCGGTGTTCAATTTAGAAATCTTGGGTTACAACATAAAAAACCCTCGCCCCATATTTTTTTGAGTTATGTTGGTGCAGGTTAATATCACATACTAGTTTCTGAAACCTGGAAACCCACATTGTCCAAGCTAGTTTGTTGTTGCTAGTATGTTGTTCAGGAACAAATCTTTGCTCTTTAGCAGTGTGTTGGTGTATTGAATTAAGTTGGTGTACACAACATATAGAATTTGCATTCATAAAAAAAAATTAAAAATACATCTTGTAATTAAAAAAAGCTGCGTATTGTATTATATGTACATCCATGAATCCACATACTATCTAATCTATAAAGAATGAAGAGTAAATGTGGAAGTCAGTGTGTTAGCTATGATCAATGTGGCTCTGTAAGCAGCAGTGAAGGACATTGTAACTATTCAAAAGATTCCAAAATGTTCCGATGTTAAGAGTAAAAAGGCAAGTATAATGAAATGTGAATAACAGTCCATTCAAGACAACAGCACGGTAGCAATTACCACCACAGACTGCCTGATAGATAGTTGAATACAGCAATTTCAAGCAATGTTCTCTGCGTACTGTATCATTTTCATATAGGTTTCACACTTTCTTTAGAGCAATTTGTGTATGATGGTAAAAGCTTGGCTTTGGGCATGATGCTCAGATTAAGTGGCTCATTCTGCTTTTTCAGTTAAGACCACTGGCAAAACACTTACGGGTTAACCGAATATTATTAATGGGCAGAATCAGCATATATATTTTTTCATGTTTCTGCTTAACATCAGCATTTTACTTATTTTTTTGAAGAAATGGACCATTCCCGTGTTTATGCTATCCCAGTTCAGCGCAACGTATCCTCTACGGGGATGCCTCCCTTCGAGATTTACCCCAAAGCACTGAAAATCTCTTTCTGCAATTAAAAAAAAAGAAGGAAAATCACTTATTTTGTGTGAGAAAACAAGCATTGCCCGGTTTAACAGTTAAAAAACACACAATTTCAAAGAAAATAGGATATAAAGGTGTAAGATAATGTGAGAATTATTGATATTACATGCATTTTCTTTTATTCAAATCCATTTTTCCTGATTGTGATGGAATTCCCCAAGATATAGACACACTGGTCTGAAAATGTGATTGGAATAACATACATAAATTTGTTCCTTGGCTGACATTTTCCCTTTAGCTGATGTATTCACTTCTCTTTCATTGACATACGGAGTGTCCTCTTCAAGCCTGAGGGCAAATCCATAGTTCAACACACTGCTTTTATTTACCATGCACCAGGTCAGGAAAGAGAAGCATCAGGGGTAATGCATGCAATGAAGACGTCGATGGTCCGTGTGTCAGATGTAAAACAACATGTACACATTTCCCTTTCAAGAAAGGCATCCAGCTTGACTTATGCAAAGCCTTCTGACCCCTGACAAGTTGCCTTGAAGTACATACTGCTGAACATTGCTCTTTACCTATCTCCAAAAGAGCACAGCAAACAAATCTTTGCCACTAGTTTGCATATCATGTAAAAACCTCAATTCCACGGTGCAATGAAGATGCAATTCAAATGTGGAGTCAAATGGCCAGGCCACCCTGCGGCAGTGTGAACTTGACTTAGTCACACCAAAGCTCCACACTTAAGTAGGCTGTATATTTGCAATGAAAAAAAAAAAAATGTGAAAAAGATTGCTAAGTTTACATGAACAAGATGACATGTTTGCAAAGAAATGCTGTATTGACTTTGATGTGAACAGGATTGCCAGCTGTAACATAGTGGGGTTCTTAGCCTACTAGCTCCCAGTTTGTGATCAAAAGCCAACATGTAGTATACAATGTTGTGTTGTTGGTTGTGTCTGGCGGGATGGCATCAACATAGCATTAGTCGGACATTGTTTTGAGTTTGATCATGCCCACAATGGTATTACATTCTGTAAAAAACAGCCATCTAAACCTGCAACAAGCAGAATAGAATAGAATAGAAAAGACAAAAATGTCTTGGTGCATGGTTGTATTTCGGAAATATACATACGTACATTTGTATTCAGCAGCCACATTCATTTGATGAATAGCTCATAGTGAAGTGCACAGGTTTCTTAGTTGCTGTGCAACTTGAATTTTACTCAAAGCATAATTATATCTTAATGTACTGTACTTTATTTCTGTGTTTATTTTGCTATCAATGGGAGCATCGGCAGCATTGGCATTACTAAGCCAAAAGGCAAGGTCAGATCTGATGAAGGAAGAAGGGCTCATTGGAAATATAAACGTGTATCAATACAATCGAGTAATTATTCATTCAAAATAACAACACAAACATTCACATTCTTTGCTAAATCAAATGCCACCAGCACCATTTTTCACGGGTTATTGTCTTAAAATGTGCTTTGGATGAAAACGAAATGTCGTCACTCCTCCAACCTCCTTCCAACACCTTGCCATACTGTTTAATTCCATTCATTCAGATCCTCTGCTCTGCCACTTCGCAGAATTGATTAGAATGAGAATCTGAGGCATCAGGGCTCGAGACGAAGCATCTCTGGGGAATTATCTGACTGACAAAGATTGAGTGGATGTCCTTCCTTGAAAGACAACTGGCTGATTTGCTAATTTCAAAATACAAATCGACGGTAACACACACGTAAAACACATGCACACTGGGACACACACACACGTCCACGGACAGCAGTGTTTCAGACATTTCTGTGTCTCAACAGCGGATATGCAGGCCCAAGAGAAATAAACAGATATGTCACTTTCTATTTAGCTCAAAAACAGAGTGCCTGTCCATCATATTAATGTGTCACTTTTTGAGTATGAGGATGAGACTTTGCTTTTCATCTGGTGAGGAAATGGAGAGGAGGCAAAATATTTCACGGATGGCATGTGATAAAAAAAAAAAGGCGAGCAGTACAGCTTTGACACTTCAAAACTATCTTTGCTTCCCATGGCAACCACATTGTTATGAGATAATGTAATAATTATTATACTTCGTTCAGTTTTCTCCATGCCAAGCATTATATTTTCCATAAACAATTTAACGTTCAGTGCCACGAAGAATTGTTCGTCCTCTGAATTGCATTTTTCCTCCTGAACTCTTGGTTTGTGATTGATTCTCGATATGTTGTTGGTCATTTTTAAGCCTCAAAAGTTTTAAAGGTCACTTTGTAACCCAACCTAATTAATTAAATTAGTTAGGAGCCCCTGTTTTGCTGTGCGCTGCAAGATGTTCCCCTTGAGCTTTGACATACAGGCTTCAGAAATAACTAAATAAATCCGATGTATTGCCATTTCTCACCGGTAGAGAAAGTGCTTTCTGCCCTGCATGCCCCCCTGTTCCAACATTCTGGCACACAGTTAGCAATAACATTTAAATGGAGGTGTATTTCTTTGTTGCACGGTTTTATTATATGATAAAATCTGGCTTGGAGGTGTCAAAATCATGTTAATAGAACTGTGGCTTTGAGCCATGTTAAACCCTGTAAAAAGCAAAGATATACAAGATGGGTACCTGCATTGGACTGTATCTGTGCAAAGCAAGCAGCAGGGAGTCAGCCCCACACAATGGCTTGTTACATATTCAATGTTTTGCTTTTCAGTTGCTCTCTTGGTTTACAGGTCAACAAAGAGGTCATGAAACCTTAACCCTCACCACTATATTTAACATACAAGGAATACTGACTGGACCCCAATGACAAACTACTGTAAGAAACAGTAATACGTGTTAGTTGTTGTTGTTTAATAAGGTTTGCCATTTACACCAAAGGGAAAGTGTATGTAGAAAGACACAGCATTTTGTATCTGCCGAATGTGATCAATATTGATGATCACGGCAGCATACCATATAGGACAAAATATAAATGCACTTTAGTAAGTTAACACATGCGGTGATTGAATTCCAGTTGATGGGAGATCCAAGATAAGCAATACTCATTTCAAAACGGTTCTGGGGCGACTTTGGCTCAGTGGTAGAGCAGGGTCGTCCTTCAATCGGAGGTACGGTGGTTCGGTTCCCGACTCCGTTAGTCCATGTCGATGTGTCCTTGGGCAATTCACTTCACCCCAAATCTCTCCCGTAGGCTGTGCCTGCGGTGTATGAATGGGAATGAATGGTTAGATAGAGTCCTGATGGGCAGGTGGCACCTTGCATGGTAGCCCCTGTCATCAGTGTGTGAATGGGAGCGAATGGGTGAATGACATGTTGAGTGGTCGGAAGACTAGAAAAGCGCCGTACAAGTACAAGTCCATTCACCATTTGAAATACTGACATGGAGTATATCAATCACACAGTTATGACACAGTTATCAATATGGGGGGGGAGATCTTCCTAATGTGTTCACATGAGGCATATAAACTTTGTTAAATTATAAGTTCAGGTCACACCGATTTTGGACATCTGCAGTTAAGAGTGTGGGTGATTTACAGGCAACATAATTCATGTTATATCTTCATATTGTTTAAGCTCACTTTGACTTTCTCCTGTTTAACTGTGGCTTATAGTCATAGCTGGTATGAAGAGGCTCTTAAACTCTGTGAAGAGGAGTTCCCTGTCTGCCGAGTCATTTAAGATTATGCCCCCTGTGGGTGCACTGTGGGTTTATCAGTGTAGGAGCCCTTTTCTAGACATCTACTAATGTTTCCCCTCTGCCTGTGTAAGGACATTATAATACAAAGCATGTCATTGATGTCATATATTTTTTTTATGTCTTTTTTTCTTTCCCGTGTTCAGTTTTTTTTGACTAGTTGAGTAATCTTTTTTTCCCCTTCTTGCTGTAAATGCCGGTGTTGCAGTTATCTGTATGCGCAAATGGCAAAATGAGAATCAGGCTTCAGCAAACAAAAAGTGAACTTTTTGAGTAAACTCTCTCAACACATTGAAATGAGTGGGATTATATTTAACCAGTTTATTGTAGGATTTTGATATTATTTAATATTGATGACCAGACAAACAAGATGACTTCAGTTCAGCTCATCATCCTTGAATGTGTCCAAATGTTTCAGATATTAAGTAATCCAGGCTGAGGGTTTATTGTACCAAGTCGAGGATTGTGGGTTGTGGACGTAAACATTTGTTTGCCTGTTTACCTCGTTCACCCCCATTACTCAACCTTCAAGCACATAAGCTGCATTGTTATTTGTTGCCCCTACTCATCATGTTCTTAGGCAGAATGCAAATCTATTATCCTCTGGTTCGGTCGCAGTGGGGTTGTTTTTGTGTGTAGCTGTTAGTTGCACTGATGAAAAGACCACCTGCCATCCTCTGGCCCTTTGATTAGATTAGGAAGTCAAAGGGATGGATTCAATTGATATGACGCAGACTTGGCCCCCATGCAGTGCTCACTATGTCTTTATCAGAGCTCTCATCTGAGGCTCTGGGCTTTACTGTACATCTTATATTAATTGAGGGTATGTCCCACTAGTCCCGATGTGCGTGTCAATCATTTTTTATAAGAAATAGGTTTATGTTTTTTTGTTTCTCGATTCTAGGTCCTAGGATGTCTAGAAGGAGGAGAAAGTCAAGGTTGAACCTCTGTTTGCTCTTCAAGATATTTCGCCAGTGGCTTTATCTGTTCCAGAATATAAAAAAAGAAAGGTATGACCTAAGATTTACCTAATCTGTTTTAAAAGAAGAAATGGGAAAAAAAACTACGGAAGTGCTGTTTCTGAAGTATGCAAGTTATGTGACAAATAAATCAATGTTGACTTCTCCTTTGACACGGGGAACATATGGTAACATACTAAATGGTTTTGTCGGGTACCAATCACGGCACATTATTTTACGTAGATAAAGCTACGAATGCTGGTTGAGACCAGCCTGCCTGCACTCTAACAGTGCAACTCATTGCACATGACCGGAGTCTTCAACAAGGATATGCAGACACAATTGTCTATACTGACATGCTAGCTTGACAGTTGTGAGTACTAACAACAGCTGTTCAATGGTAGGTGTTTTCTTACACGTGAGTGAGACATGAGGCAGTGGGACATCGTTAGCGCTGACAGCGCTGCGCTCCTCTCCCCAACGCTCTCTCACGGACTCGTCCTTTCAGCAGTAGTAAGGCAGCAAAGGCAAAGCTATTTCAATTCACTCTAAGGGGGGCACAAATGTATGAGCTAAATTTCATGACAATTTAAAAAAAATAAGAAAGTAAAACAAGGAATTGGACCTCATGGTGGCACTGGAGAATGGGTTAGGGGTTCATTAAAGTCAGTAGGTATCCATCCATTGTTGAGATATTTTAATCTGGACCAAAGTGGTGGTTCAGATGATAGTCCGACATGGCAATAAGAGCCATACAGCTAGCATGGATAAAACAATGGAGATTATTTTCCAAAAATGTTTTAAACGAAGATATAAAAACTACCCAAATATGAAAAGAAGCCATGACAACCGGAGACTTAGTTTGCTATAATATCATACTATTCATCTGGAGATAACATATTTATCTTTACTTATTTTAGGGAACAAATTTAACACAACTCTTTAATTTGAGGTACAAATTAATATGAATACATATTCAAATTAATATTTATAAGTTAATTTGTGTGCATAAAGATTGAAATGTAATGGTAACTTCCTTTCCTTGAAACCCTTGAGTGTCCTTGATATACAGTAGAGCGTGGTGTTTTATAGTACAAGACATGTAGGGCGCTCTTTTATTCGTGGACTGGCCTGGAACATATGCCTCTTTTTAAATAATTAACAAGCATAACAAGGAGAACTTGTCAGTAAGCATGCGATGCACTTTAACATTTTATGATGTTTTGCATCGTGGCTCCTTGAGTGAGTGACTCTAATTCACCCCTATTAAAATAAGAAAAACAAAAAGGATACTATTTAATAATACTACAGCTTTGGTTTTGAATGCTAATAGGGTCTTATCCATTCTCAGGGATGGCAGCTCACAGTTCAATTCACTGTCGTCCATAGAATCCAAAAAAGGCAGGGGGTCAAAACAGGGAGGAGGGGTAACACTACACTTTTTGTTTTGTGGATGCCTGTGTTATTTGTAGCTATAGAGGCCAAGTCGCTCCTATTCTCATTCTAATTGCGCCCTCTCTGTTTCCCCCACGGCAGCTCTCGTTCCCAGAGTGAGGACCCGAGTCTCTCAGCCTCTCACTCAGCCGCAGCCACCCAGACAGCCAGGCTGAGAGGAAGAGAGAAAGAGAGCGAGGGAGAGAGACGGAGGGAGGGAGGGAGGAGTCTAGTTGTGGAGCTCCATCCCTTGACTGTGTCTGTGATGTGAGTGGTGGAGCAAGGGAGAGAGAGAGAGAGAGCATGAGAGAGAAGTAAAGGGGGAGGGGGCGGGGGGGGGGGGGGGGGGGCAAGTGAGCACTGAAGAGACTGAGAATGGATGGGCAAGCGAGAAACTGTGCGAGCGAGAGAGAAAGAGTGAGCGTGTGTGTGTGTGCTCAGAGTCAGCAGCGGAGACACAGAAAGTCTACGGGCTCACTTCAACAAGAGAGCGTGTGAGGCAGCGCTGACCGCCGACAACTCTGAAGATTAACACAGACGGGAAGGAGACTCGTAGAGAGACAGAGAAGAGGAGGAATCAGCAGAAGAAGAGACGGACTGAAGTGAAGACAGACTACCAGCCTTCCACTGGTAAAAGGAGACACCACTGAGGGACCGTAGCATCCGTCCCCCCGAGCAGCACAGAGGAGCACTGTCTCATCTCGTGCATGTGTTTGTGCCTGCCAACTTCAATTTCACACTCGCCCACTGTTTTTCGTAGGTTTTGCCCTCAACACTCCACAGTCATGATCCCTTGGGTCCTTCTGCTCCTGTGGATCTCCGGACATGGTAAGTTTTCCAGATTAAGTTGCTTATTCATCACATCTCGCGTGCTTGTGACTGCTGTGTGACTTGCTGGCTGGGAACGGTGTCTCCGAATTCATCTTGCTGTGATGTTTATCCTACCATCGTTGTGTTGACACGCTTATACTATAGCGCTCCTATGTGCACTGTTAGGTCTGATGCCTAACGAGAAAGGAGGAAATAAAGTAGTTTTGGCGGTCCTGGGGCTGTAAATAGTTGTACGCTGCACTCTTTCCCATCAGTAGTTCATCGTAGGCTTCAGACTAGACAAGTTAAATGCTTCCTATGCAGGCTTTATATTGCTGTCCCACACATTGACACACACAAACGAAGCCCTTTAACCCTAGATCAGCTCAGTCAAGCGTTCAGTCCTGAGTCACATTGTTTTGAAATGACAGCCCTTCCCCGTTGAGTCCAACTACGGGGGGTCTGGGCAAAAGGAAAGAGAGAGAAAAAGTTCAACGGCAAAGCGCTTTTGGAAGGCAGACTCATGAGTAAAGCCTGGCAGCTCCAGCCCTTTGGACAGTATCCGCTGTCGTTATTTTCATTCCTAGACAGTCTGTTTGTGGACAGAATGAGGATGGATTAGTTGTTTCCCCAGCTTGCCACCAGGTGGTTGTCTTTGGAAGACAATAGAGGTGGAGTAAAGTACAGCAGAACTCTACCTCTGTGGTGTCTGTGGGATTTGGATGAAACGGACGCACACAGGGCTGAATCCGACAGTGGGTATTTGTCAGCTCCTAGCGCCATGCCGGGCCCACAGCGAGCTCCCTGCTTTAAGCTCCGCAGGGTCGGGGGTCAATGACACAGCGGCCACCTCTCTTTCAAAGTGTGACCCCGTCGCGTCGGACTACATTCTAAGGAGGGCACTGCATGAATGAATTTGTGTGTCTGCGTGTCTATGCGTGTGCGTGTTTAGCTGTGTCCCAGAGGGAGTTGTAACCTTTTTCACAGAAAAGGCAAAATGTCCGAATATGAGGTCTCAGTTTGTTGACACGTGTCGAAATTTAAAGCTCAAAGTCGCTAACACAACAACAAAAGACACGAGAACATTTTCTACGGCATTAATTGATTTACAGCCTATCACATTTAGATATATAAAATAAAACACCACTCATCAAATAGAACAATTTGCTGTGATTCTACTTTCCTGCTGGCTCATTATTCATGAAGAAAAGAGAATAAATTGATAATATCAGCAGAGACTAATTTGAAAAAAGACTGGAGTGATGCCGCTTCGAATTCTCTCTTTGCTTCTCCCGTGCTTTAACGGGAGAGATGGTGTCAGCTGTGTTATCTATTTTCTTTATGACTTCTTTATGGACTGTGCGTGACCTGGGACAGTTGCACAAGCTGTCCACCCAGAGATTGGACAGAGTCAAGGCAATGGACGCTTTCTCTCTAGGTCGTGGCCTTCGTTACGGGGCAGTTATAGTACGTCAGACACGGTGCTGAGGCTGTAAGCATTACTGATGTGGCTGCTTTGCAGTATCCTCTCCCTCTTATTTCATTGTCAAGTATTTCTGTACCATCTGTGCGTACTGTGACGCAGATATACATGATCAGTCATTAGTCTCTTCTTCTACACTCTGTTCAGCATCTGTTGAGTTTTCAATCCACAACTTACTGCGGCTGCATTGCCCTGCTTTTTCAATTTCTTGCAAGTTAATTCCTTGTATCACGTCCTAGTTATATTATACATACAAACTGCAGTGGGGGTTTGATTCATTGCCATGCACACATTAATTCTGACTTGTATTCTGTGACAATCACATTTTCATTCACATGTCATCACAGGCTTAGCCCAGGTTATAGGAGAAACGAACACCGTATCTGCGGCAGCAGCAGCTGGAATGAGGCGACTGCTGCAACTGGAATGAGAAGGGATTGCTGTGTATTTCAGCACAGTTGGTTATTACCATAAAATAAAACACTTCTTTCCCCGCCAGGTAAACGGGGGATAACAACCTACCTTCTCTATGCGTGCCTCCGAGGAGTAAAAAAAGTGCTTCCCTGTAGCTTACTGTCGTTGAACAAATTACGGGTCTGTTTATGTGCCGAGTCGGAGTCAGCAAAAAGCAGCAGAAAACAATTTAAATTTTATGAACAGGGGGACAGAGGGGAGTTGCGGCCATAGCAGTCATATACTTAGACGCAGTTATCCTGCGAGAGCGCAAGAAAGACGGGGAGAAATGAGAGAGTGAGCAAGAGAGAAGAGTCGGCCCATATGCAGAGGCACTGGGCACTTTTCCTCCCTCAACTTTGGTCTGGAGCAAAAAAAAAGAAAAGAGAGGGAGACTTAGCAGAAGGAAAGTTGCTGCGAGACGCTCCTGACTGTGCTGTTACCTCATCGAGGGCACCTTTTACTTCGCTGTCACCTCTCCTGCCAGTGACAGATGACACAGCAGCAGTCAGGAGGATCTGGGAGACTCCTGGAACACATTCACCTCTGGCCAAACTTATCCAGGACCTCGTCCATCTCCTCGCACCACCTCTTACCCATTTTTCCTTCGATCCAATCAATTTTTTTTATTATTTTGCTGTGCGATGCACTGTGACTGAGAACCCTAGCCTCTGTCGGGGGAAAGGGTAATTTATGTGAGAGCATTATGTCCCGGGGGAGGAGGGGCAGTTTAAGAATCGTCTTGTCCTGGATGTGCCAGGCTCTGAAGAAAATGTGCTTGAGAAAAATCACACATTGGCATTGTTAAGTGTATGGGCTCAGTTCTTCTCCCCCTCTGCCTCTTTTCCTCTGCGTCTCTCTTTTCTCTGTTCTTCTTTCTCTGAATGACACCTTGTGAAATTTATATGGAAACTGTCTCGGCCACTTGGTTTTTGGTCCACTGTCTCAGGGAAATTAAATATTGACTATCCTCGAGTCAAGGTTTGCCCACTAGGGGCAGTGCTGCTGCACAGGAATGAAATCCCAATCTTCCTAAAAATCTCCCCCAATCGCCTTCATTAAATCCCAGCCTTTCGTGTCAGAAACCCCGATTTCACCACCCAGCCAGACTAAGCTGTTTCTTAGTCCTGGAAAGCATGTCTTAGCACCCCCAACAGCCCCAATTTCATTTACTGCTGTCTATTAACTGCTGACTGACGACTCTAAATCCGCTTTTCATGGGCGCCAGGCTTTGATACATATTTCTCAACCAAAGTATAATTAAATGTCTTTCCAATGTCATGTCTGGATGTGTGAATTTTTTATAGACGGAGAAATCATTCTCACTTCTCCAAAGGGAAAGAAAAAAGAGATACAGCCCATTACGCTGCACAACACTACTCAAACATA
The DNA here is from genome assembly GCF_050575085.1 of Anarhichas minor. NCBI lineage: Eukaryota > Metazoa > Chordata > Actinopteri > Perciformes > Anarhichadidae > Anarhichas > Anarhichas minor. Next base: position 4,051,437 of record NW_027466472.1, read on the forward strand.
AATACCAATTTTCTGCCTCATTATTATGAATAGTTATTTGTAAGCAGGGCGCACTGCAGTTTTATGGACAGATTATGACTGTGATGACTCAGAGGTATTCAATTGATTTATCCCCATTCTATCAGAATGCTAAAACCAATATACATTGTCTTACATGTTGTCATAAGCCATACATCATATTTCCAGCTCAAGTAAGATGACTTAAAACCACAGAACACAGACTGAATATGTCTGTATTCAGACAGGAGTCTGGGTGCAAGCCTGGTAAGAAACACGGAAGTGTCCTTTCCTGTTTGTATGACTTGCCCTCACCATACATGGCAGTTGGTATAAGTAATGCTAATCCTGTCTGGATTATGCCATACAAACACAGTGAGTGACAGATGATGCCATCAGTTTCTGATGGGTCCCAGTGGCATGCAGTTTGTTTTCTTGTTTGTGCTTCATGTCCCATCAAGGCTAGCCCGCTTAAGTCACCTCAGCCACTGTGACCCCTGCTCATTTCTGTGCCACGATAGATTAAGCCCCCTGTAATCCTTCTGAGCCGAGTGCCCTGTTGGATATTTATGGTAATAAGTAAACATATGAATAAATAATCTAAGAGGCTGCTGCTGGACAGCTCGAACTTGTAAGTCCCAAATGTTTGGCAGTAGTTGTCGCAAACAACGAGATATGCTGTTTCCAAGAAAAAATTGTTTTGGCTAAGACTTTATCTAACACTAGATACATATATCAAAAAACAAAGAGATGGACATGTGTTCATGTAAGAGCACAACCTTCCAAATCTTTCAGTTGCAGGCAGTGCCAAATTAAAAATGCAGAATTTGAGTAAGTGCAGTATATCCGGTGACTGCAGTACTGGATGAAAGCCTCACTTCGAGTCTGTCAGGATTCAGGTCAGCCAGGGAAGCGAATATGATTAGTTTGGAGGGTTCTTGGAAAACCAGGCAATGATCTGCTTCCTCTCTTGCAGCCAGTCAACAAAATCAAGCTGTTTACAGTCGGGCTTCATTATCCATCTAGAAGACTCTCTTACCAGCCCCAACAGTTTTCTTTAGTACCAACCAATCAACCCCCAAGCGCCTCATCTCCTCTCTCCCTGAGACCCTGCTGCTGGATCTCATTCCTCAGGGATGAATTTATCCAGATTGGAGCACTCAGCAAAAGGGCATTATCCCGGATTACATGTCCGTTGGACGGCAGTGTTAAGTAATTCAACCAGATGCTGTTGTGATCACTAGGTCACCTGCAAAGACAGGGTTAGCAGCTACACTTATTCATTGACGTATCTCCACCCACCTGAGACTTTATCCTTGGATGACAGGAAGAGACATAGTTGGACCGCAATGATTTTTAGGAAGCATGTAAGAGGACCATTAAATGTCGGGAATTGTGCGGAAGCCCTTTCTAAACCTAGTCAGGATTTTATTTGGTAACAGATTATGGGATGGATTAATGGCTTCTAAATTGCAGTTTAATGCACATGAAACAACAAGTAAAGCGTCTAAAGTCGGCTCCACAGGGCTGTGTGTGTTAAGTTGTTGGGGTGCTGTGAGTAGAGTAGTGGTGGATCATACTGTGTTATTTTTCCTTGAAGAGGACAAAGCATCGGCACAGCGGGGCTTAAAGAAAAAAAAAATGTTGGTGTTTTTAGCTTGACTGTGTCTATTTTCTGCTAATCCCATTCCTACCTAGCGGAGGATTTGATAAATAGAGTTTTTAACTCACTACTGGGATCTGTTGAACACTGCTGCTCAACAAGGTGGGTTCAAACCGTGTAACAATACAAAGTTTGTTCCTTTCTTGTCAAAAACCTGCTTCGCAAACCTGAGGCATTAATACGACTTTTCTTCAAGACATTCACAATGAGGAAGTTTTCATTTTGTCTCACTTTCAGCCTTCACGTCTCACTTTTCACCCTTTTAACTGAATGAAAGTTCTCTCCACAGGGTTGCATGGATTACATTTTTTTCAAATAGAGATTATATGGAGCTACTTTCCTTCCAAAACTTAACAAACAAAGACAATATATTTTACCAATGCTCTACGATTCACTAACAAACACAGTGTGGTTTTGAAATACAGAACACCATTAACACGATACATTTTGTTTTGCAAATACAAAACATACCTATCGAAAACAATGAACCACATATTTCCAATGCTTCGGAAACAAATATATCTTACAACTACAAAAAGATATATATCCTACAAAGAATAAAAAAATATCATCTGACTTTTGGCACAATCGTTCCGCTGTGACTGTGCCGAGTCGTTCGCCCTCCACAACAGTAGGTGGCGCTATGGGGCAATTTAAATGCACTGAGGGTTTGAAAACGGCCTTGCAATAACCAAAACATAAAAGGACAACAAATTACGGTGAGTGGCTAAACTATATAATACCTATGTCAATTAATTGAGGATTGTCTGACAGATCGGCTAAGTGAGTGTTATTGTTAAAAGAAGACGATGCCAACACTGTAGATCACCAACATTGTTTATTAACAGGTAACTTTATTGTAACCTATGATGAAACGATAACTCTTTATTGAAACAGCTATTCAAATGTATACCTCTTTCAATTTATAAGATCTTGCTAATCTTGTGTTATTCCAATTATGTTTTTCTTTCTCCCTGGTAAGTTGCTAGTGTGATCTTTGCTTCAGATTAAAGTTATACTAATGTAATGAAGTCATGAATCAACTGTATTACTGATGCCTCTATATGACCTACATGAGTAAACGAGATCATCACGGAAATGATTGTTTGTTTCTATATAGTTATTATTTATGCTTTTCACCGGTAGCACCTTCGATTCCCGCAAAACCAGATAAAAACATGCAGCTTCACCATAAACTCCTTCAGCTCAGACTCCAGCAGGTCCTCTGGTTACATGGTTTTGCCCGTTTCAGGAGTTATACTGTATAGAGGCAATGAGAAAAAGGCACTTACTCCTTATATTCAAAACAGAAAAAGATCCATAAACACAGAGTTCTGCTATTGTTAGATGCATTTCTAGAAATAAAGTGCACCTTTGTTACCATGCACGGTTGACGTCATTGTGTTTGAGTCAACATCTGTCGTGCAAACAAGAAAACAAGGTTATGCAGGTGATGTTTTTTCCCCCGTTTTGCTCACACATTTTACTAGCAAACAAAATGTTGAAAAAACAAAGTGTTGGAAAAATATATCTTTTGCCATTTTGGATGTTCTCCTTTCATTATTTTTCTATTCATTTTCAAAAGTGTATTCATAGTGATACAGTCAATTATTTTAAACTATATTTACCTTAGACTACAATCTAGAATAAAGCTAAGAGTTGTGATGTTTGTAATAAATACATATTTTAGCTTTTTACAGTAATGCCAACTGGGCAGGTTAGGTTATATACATTCATTGCCATACATAAAACAAGTTGGTCAATGGCAATTTCACAGGACAGCAACACAAGACATGCTCTGATATATCTGCCAAAGTTTGTATGTGACATGAATTTACATATATATCACTTAAATATGAAGATAATACAGTGAAATACATTTTATCTTTGGAGAAATGCGGCTTCACTAATAATTACAATATTCAATTGAATTACTCAGAGTGTTAGTCACACAGAATTGATTCGTAAACTTGACACCTGGGTCAGTGCAGCTTTAAGTCTGAAGGTCAAGGTTTATATCTTGTGCATGATTAGTGTTGTCGCTCTAGCTGAGCAGTATGTCGAGCACATACACCCGACCTCATTTTGAAACACGGTCACTTATGTATGTTGTTACATACTCCTAAGAGGCTGATGCATGGTCAGTAATGTACATGTATACGCAGAGAGCTTTTGTAACCGCTTGCATGCCTGGCTGACTAATTAGTATGTAAGAAAACATTCATGTATGATTTGACTTGTCCTGATCACTGGGAGAGTGCTATCGGCGCAGTAAATCACATGCAAGCACCGACCGCCGCACAGGGCTGTGACCTGTGTCATGTTGCGTTTCCCCGCTATTACTCGAAACATTTGTGAGTAAACCAGCCAGCCAATGCATCGACATGCTTGTGAAGGGCTGTTAGGAAGGAGCGAAGAAGATGCATGTGGTGCTTCAGCACAGGAGGCACTTGAGGAATTGGGTTGCTGATCTGATAACGACTTCCTAGTGTTTGGCGGGAAGTTTCTGGTACAGCTCAATATCACACCTGGATGAAGTCGCCCGTCTCTCCTCTGCCCCGTTTTCTCCCCATCACTTCCTCTGCTCCTCACTGTCCCGGCGTTCTCATGCGAAAGGTTCATAACAATGGCTCATGCCTGCACGCTTTCTCATGCATTTGGTGTGTGTATAGCATGTGAGCCTGTGTGGCGTCTGCGCATTTGCTACTGTGCCACGATAATTACAGCTGCAAGCCTCGAATGGCAATATAAATGCAAATCAGCCTTTTAACTTGTACAAGCAGAATCAGGGGAGGGAGAAGCTTCTCACCTGTGAATGAATGCGGATGTGTCTCTGCCTGCCATTACAACTGCAGCGCATGTTTTGAAAACGACAATGGCAATAAGATAGCATGTACGGTACCTCCCTTTGTTAGTAAACCTTGGGGCTGTTGCATGTGTCTGGACTCCAATATAATAAAGTCCACTCTTGGGAACAGTTGTAAAACACCATGGTGTGGGGCGGTCAAACGTACTGATATGCCTCTGGCACTACCACCCTACTTGCTTCCATTTCAGTAGACGCATCTAAATTGTGCTCAGCAGTGCTAAACGGAAGGGCTCGATACCTTTTATTTTATAAACGGATAAGAAAATATTTCCCTCTATGGTACCCAGACACCAATAGTGAGAAGCATGGCTTTTTGAAAGGCTATTTGATCTGGCACTGAAACCAAACGATGTTTTATTCAGGGAAGCACATCAGACACAATAGCAGCACAAACTTGCTCTTGATTGAAGCAAAAACTTTTGAAATACGCAAAGGGGGAATGTGAAGCTTTGAAAATGAAAAATGTCTGCCACCCTCCCCCAACTTTCCCACACACTATGTAGATGTGCATGTATTTTTTTTTTCTCTCTTTTTTTTTTTTTTTTTCACCAGATGCCAAATGAGGCTTGGAGCCACCTGCCTGTCCCACTAAGACAATTGGGCAATTGGGAAGAAAGGGCCATTCACTAGTGAAGATCGCAATGTTTGCATTGGAGCCAGAAACTGCCCTGCTTATAACCCCTCCCCCACAAAACACTCTTTCAACACCACTAATCTTGGCACTGCGCCAACTCCGCTCCTATCTGTGTGTTTGTTGAGGGAATGCAGGAGAATTTATCAGCAGTCGTAGGAAATCTTCGACACGGGGTGCTTGGTTTGCATGTTGATAGAAAATCCTTCTATTGGACCCAGATGAATTCAGCGTGAGCCCTGTGGCTCTGTGTCATAACAGTTGTTTACGAGGCAAAGCTTCTTCTGGCACAGCCGTCCCACAAGAAGACATGTATTGAAAGACACACACACACACACACACACACACACACACACACACTCTATACCTCACTCGCATTACCAAAGAGCAATCTGCCAGAGCACAATAACGGATAAGAAACCCTGAAGTGTGTGAGCAGTGAGGGCTGAACAGTATTGCTAGGTTCTATAACATGCTACAAATTAAGGTTTGTATTGATTCTCAAACATTCATATATCCTTATATAAGAAAATAGCTGTATTGATTGCAAGCCTGTGAGTCTGATGATTCTTTAATATGGTACTGCTGGGATTCACTCTGCCCACTTTAATGTGCAGCCTATTTTTATACACAATAATAATGTGGTGCCACAAGCAAGATCAGCTAAAGGCAATCCTTAGATAGATTCCACTGCTCTGGGTCCCTGCCACACTGCACCTTTCAGTGCCTTCTATCTTAAGTTCTTTCTTTTTCCGCTGGGATCCTGAAACTGATGTCAGAAACCTGATAAAATAAACAAAGTGAATTAATGTATGCTGTAATTAATTTTTAGGGGCCACTCCAATATTCACTTTGCTGATTTGGAGGTTGAAGAGCTCTTGTCGCACTCTCTGATTTTTATTTTATTTTATCAAGTGCAATTTAATATTGTGGAGGCTGGCCCAGGCACTGAAAAAAATGCTAATGCACATTGTGGAATTTAAATGATTTGCTATCCTTTCAAATCTGTTGGCAGGGGTTTCAATCTGGCTGGCGTCCTGGGGGGAAATTCACAGTGGTCATTGCTCAATCCCTGGGGGACATTAGTGCAAATCACAAAGGGGCGCAGAAGTCATTTCAGTTTTCCACTTTCCTTTGGCCGCCGCCCAATGCTAAATGGCATAGGACTGGCTCGCAATACTGGGCAGGGCAACCCTTTTGCCTCCCTCGGTCTCTAACCTTTTAAACCTGATTTAATCAAATCAAAATACCACAGCGCAGACCCATTTGAGACAAGCTGAAGTCCAACAGTTGAGGAAGCAGATGGCCTTGGGCTGAACCAAGGGCAGGACCATCCATTACTTCCTCTGCAACCAAGACCACAGCGATACAGAAAATGCCTGTGGTGCACGATGATGAACGGACTCCTCATCAGAGATTGGATTAGAGTGGCAAGAGAGAGAGCCCTAAAAGCAATGCGCAGTTTATTGAAGCCTTATCGAAAGCGATAATGTTACTAGAGAAAGGCCTGTGTAATGACTGATGAATGGACAGCGCCCTGTAAAGAACTAACATCAGGTGAGATGGGTATGGTGGATAGGCAGATCTGCCGTGAGCAACTCATCTTCTTTTAAGAGCAGGAAGTAGGACCAGGGGATAGTTGCAATAAAATGGACTGTCAATCACTGGCATCCTGGTTACCCTGCAGTATCATCATCACAGGTGTATCTAGTTTAGAGAGGCTCAGTGCTCAGGTTCACTGCAATTTAGGTCCCATTTCATCACTGATACCCATGAGGCGTTTTGGGGAAAATGGTAGCAGTGTTATTGCCAAGATTTGTAGTCTCCCTGGAAGCACTGATCTCTGCGGTGGTTGGGTTTGTGATATATGGAATCTAAGTCTGACCATGCACTGTCTTTGTATATAACATTCTTTATCTAGGGGAATGTGGAGGGAGATGGTCACTACTGATGCACAGAAAATAGAGTGAGAAGTAAGAGGAAAATAGAAAGTAAATCTGAAGGATTTCATGGTGTCATTGGGGGGAAAGAAAAGCATTTAGGTAAAACTTGTTCTCATTTATTTTCAGGATGACTAGAGGATTTCCTCTCAGCAGAAAGGCAATGTTATCTTACAATAGACGGATGATGGTAATGACAACACAATGGCTTCCAAGGTAAACAAATATATCTAGCGCTCGGCAAATAAAGTTAGAGGAGAAGAAAGAAAGAAAAATCTCTAAAGGGAGAGCATTCTTGTAGCAAATTAAACATATCTGCGTCTTGCAGCCGTAATCCTTAATGCCAGTGTGTTTGTTCTCTCGGTATAATATTTGCGCACATGTACAAAGAAGCGCAAATGCGATTATTCCTCACTTTCATTGTATGCTAATTTTATTACTTCATATTGTTTGCCTATCTTAGTCTAAACAGATTTGGTTCACACTACTTCATAACGCTTTTTTCAAGGGAAACCCTGTTGTTTGTATACATACGGATATATATTCATATATAATATATTCATATATATTACATATATATATATATATATATATTCATATATTATATATATATATATAACAGGGTTTCCATTGAAAAAATGTTATGAAGTAGTGTGAACCAAATCTGTTTCGACTAAGATATATATATATATATATATATATATATATATATACACATATGTAGGATGTTCAGGAGTGTCCCCGACCCCCCCCAACTCTTCCAGTCCTCCAACTCCTGACCCCGAAACTTTCCCCAGGTTATGAGCGTGAATTATTAACAAGGCTTTCATTAAAAAAATGCAATTTGCTCAGATTCAGCAGAAACTCCAACACAACCTCATTTGAAACAGAGAAACGATCTCATGCATTTATGTTGAATCTCCTGCAGTCCCCTCCAGATGGGTGAGCTCCACAATGAGTGGAGAGTTCATGGCTTGTCGTCAACTGTCGATCCTCATCGGCAGGCTCTCTGTAACTTCATAATGCTGACTTTTTTTTTTTTTTGCTTTGAGATGTATAGAATCAGTTAAATTTGTGTTAATATAGTATTCGATACATTGGACCTAAATTGACCAGTAAAAAAACAATGCAATCTGTCCACACTAATTTCTAACATTGCAAAAAAATAAATAAAATACAGCTATAAGTAACGTGTTCTGACCCTTTAGATTCATCAAGACCAAAGACACTTCAGATACAAAAATAGTGATATGTCTTCTCGCTGGCATTAGCTGAAGGACAATCCTTAAAAGAGAGCCTTCTGTGGGTCTGGGGATTGGCATTGTTATTGTTTACTCCAAAGCAGACATCTTTTAGCTTCTCCCTCATCTCTGATCCTTTTGATCAGCACCTCCATATTGGATATAAAATGGAGAATGAACCGCTCTGCAATACAAGTGACTTTCAGAGTTCTGTGACTCTTTGAAGGCTGCCAAACAAGTGTCTTTCATCTCAAAAACCAGCAGCTGCCTTGTACAAAAGAAGAGCAGGACAAAATGAGAGAGAGAGGCAGTATCCAGGGCTGGGAAATGAAATAGTGAAGATTGTGGGGTCTCTTTGTGATCTCATTTTCCTCTAATGCCTCCTGTGAGGGAAATGACATGTACTTCATACAGCATTGATAGGCGGGCATCTGTCAAACATCCTGAACCTGGACTAGGGTGAGAACAAAAAAAAAAAGGCAACTTAGCAAGCCAAGCAGACTGTTTACTTTCCGGAAAATCATGCTAATTCCTTCCATCGTTAATGAGATGACAAACCAAAAATGTGTTGCATGCATGAATGGGCCTCAACAGGTAATGCAGAATGAATCTCAGAGACATACTGATGCTATTGCAATCTGTCTCTCATTTGATTAAGCTCCCCTTTTTCCACCAAGAGCCATTATATCTCTCTGCTGTCTCAGCATACATGTGGGTATCATGCTTTGAAGATGCTGATGCTTCGATTGAGTTGAGCAATAAACATCCTGACCGTCATGCATGTATGGAGTGAGCGGAACAGGCAGTGAATAAAACAGAAACAATTGGCAACAATGAAGAAAAAATGAGGCTCATACTCCCAGAATCTGATATCCTTGAATTAATGATGGAACAGGAGCAGTAGTGTTCCCCCACTGCGACATGAACTAGATTTCAACCGAGAGCTCCCTGGAGGTGAGGGCCGGCATCTCTCTGACAGGACATCTGGTCCCTGAGCATGGCCACCAGGGGGTCGATGTCGCCACCTTAATTGTAATGTCTCCCTCTTTCGCCCTGTTAAAAAACTAGGGCAGCTTTCCATAAAAGGAGAAGGGGAAGGGGGGAGCCTCCATTTGCAGGGCCGTGTCGGCATGCCACATCATTTACAGCTGACGGCTCTAATAAATTACAGCAACAGATCGCTGTGAACAAACAAAGCTTAATGGGAATAAAGTGAGAATTATCAGCCAAGATATGAAAGGACAAAAAATAATTCGATTAGTGCAAAGAGGGTGGATGAAAGGATGTCAGGCCCACATAACGCAAGCATTAACTGGGCAAATTGCCACTTTGAGAGATAGGAAATGTTTTGTACTCATTGCAGCTTCTGTTGAAAATGGAGAAGAATGAGAGAATCCTTGAGCAGACCTATCACAAGTCCTCAGAATCCCCCCCTCCATCATTCTCCTCCCCCTTTTTTTGTTTTGCCTTCCAGAAAAAAAAGAAATCTGCAGATTGTTCTGCTCCGTAGGACCCTTGCTCCATCAATTCAGCCAGGCCAGAGATTGTCTGGAAGCCATTGTTGTTAAAATGCTTAGACATGTGGAAGAGGACAAGACGAGATGGGAGTAGGGTGAAGTGGTATGTCGGGGGAAGCAATTGTCAGGTGCTATCAGTTTGAAAGCTGTCCATTTAGAGACCTCTGAAAGAAAGGCAGGTCAGAAAGGTTCCAAATGGACCACTCGGACTTTGTGACTTTGACTTGGGGAAAAAGTAAAACACAAAATAAGTCAAATGCGAGATGAAAATTACAACCAGCCAATATTTAAAGTGCAAAAGAGCCCCTTTAGAACTGACAGGTGCACAGTGAGTGATGTTAAACCTAATTTGAAAGAATGAAAGCTCCCAGCTTGGCAAAGTGAACACACTGCCTCTGAGTCATATCCATTTGATAGAAACCAGGTAACTTGGCAGCATGGGCAGTTAATGCCAATCATAGATTATCTTGTGACATTAAACACAGGTTTCCTCAATCCAGTCAATTTTTTTATCATTATTATTTTTTTTAAATTAATTTAAAAAGACGTGATTTTGAATTAATTTAATTGTATTACTAACATTTAAATTAATTTTGATTTCCAAAAGGCCCTCAGCTTTGTTAGCAATGATATCCGGCCTTTTTTAGAAAAGGCTTTCTGTCCAAGTTTAAACAGGTCCCTAAAGAAGAGAGACTGATAGGGGGATTGCCATTTGGCTTTTCCAGAACAAAAAATAAATCATTTTTTAGTTCTCAGTGGAGTGGTTGAAGATGTTGCATTAAATAGGGAAGGATCTGAGCCCTGCGGGGAGGTCCTTAACCACGGGCTGAAGTTGTCTCTAGCCCACTTTGTTAGCCAGAATGTATTGGACCTGAGCCAAGGCTAGCCGGCACCACGGACGTAGAATCCCATTGCTTTCATAATGAGCTCTGAAAAAGAACTCAAGAGGTCAGACACCACGGGACTCTGATGAAAACTAATTGAGAATGTCACTCAATAACAATAAACCAATAAGCAGAACTGCTTCCTCTTTATGCATGGGAGCTGTTTGGGTAAGCACTTATAGTGGAACCAGGAGGGTATCTAGGGGAGAGGGGTGTGAGGCGTAATGTGTGTGCCTGGGGGACACTGTACATCCTGCTTTTGAAGCCACATTTTTTTGTGTATTTATGTCGTCGCATATTCTCATGTTTGTGTGTGTCCCTGCATGCACCTGTGCGCGTGCGTCTCTGCACGCCTTGTGTGTGGGCATGTACTCTACGGAGTTTGTGCACTTAGTCTTTGTGCGGATGCATGTGTGTGAGTGTGAAGAGACCACAGAGGGCCATCCAACAGAGAGCACTGCATTTCGAAAGGTGCCACAATGAGTTTGTCACAGAGAGCGTAAACCTGAGGAGAAAGGGACTGCGGAGAGAGAGGGAGACTTTCCCCAGGCACCTAGAGTCTGTCAGACTGATTAAGTCACACGGCTGCAGTAAGAGTTGGGGAAACTCAACCAGAGCATGCTAGGGGAGAATAGTATGACAGCAAAGAAATAAAGAAATAAATAGCCACATGTCAGTACTAACATGATTTCATGTCACATGTGCACTTTCTTATACCTGACCCTGGAGACTCATGCCTGGACACTGTACACCAGCATGCATCCCATCATCCCACCCCGCAGCTTCCTCACCCTCAGGCGACATAAAGCAGGTCAGGGGCATCTTAAAGTTCACGAAATGTAACATGACAGGACAACTCGAACATATGCCTGTGTGCCAGTGAAGCAAATAGATGACTGATGGCAGATGTGTTTTAAGAGAAAGGGAGAAAATGCAGTATAGCTAAGACTAAATCTGTCTTTCTCTCCCCTACCTTCGGTCTGCTTTACGTTTCTTCTCAGACATACAACAAATGTGTCAAAAGCTGCATGTTTTTACTTGAGAATGTGAGGTTCTATACCTATTTCTGAAATATAAACGTAATACCAGCCCACTTGCAGGGCTGTCACTGCTGCTGTATGTGTCAGAAATGCCAAGGACCTTGGTGCCCTCGAGAAAGAATGGCAGTCTATGATGCCACGTGGCCGAATCATCCACCAGACTAAAAGATGAACTCTTGTTATTTGTTCAGGGGACGCTGGCTGCTCTGAGATGCCCTACTTGGTCTCTATCTCTCTCAATCCGTCACTCTCTGCAACGCTAAGGAGCACTGCAGACTTTGTTGGTACATAGCAGAAGGGCAGCATCATTAACAATACTGAAGGCTACCCACATAGAAAACTTTTGGCATAAAGTGCAAATGAGACAAGAGATGTGGAATGGCTTCCGGTAATGCCCTCAGTAAAGCCAGGTACGTGGTTGATATTGCTCACTAGCTGGAAATGTAAAAAAAGGCTGCAATCTCTACTTAGTCCTCCCACGACTGGCCACCCCCATACTGAAATTAACATCACTCGTCCTCTCCTCCACCGTCTCTACAGTCCCACTGTTATGCCAAAGCGCAAACTATAGCACCTCTAGCATCACATACTAATTGCTCAGTATTCGAGGAGAGAAAAGGGCTCCCTGAATTAAGAGTCATTTAGCGAGACACTGAGTTCAGCACAGCACCGCATTGCCTACGAGCATATCTCCTTTGTCTGCATAGAGCTCTAAAAGTGTGGTGCCAAATGAAAACGGGCTCTCTCCACATTATGATTCAAATTCAAACCTGTGCTTAGTTTCGCGTGTAGTTGCTATGGCAGAACAAAACAGCACAGTTAATAGGTTCAAAGTATTCCGTCAAACAAGAAACAAGAAAACTACCTTTGTGAGTAAATATGGCAAAATCAATGTGTACTAAACACTGCTTTGGTCTTTGCACAGATTTTAATTTTTCAGACAAGAACTTGATTCAGCTGTGTTGCTTTCAAAGGGAATTGAAACAGATTTCTCAGTATTGAGGAGCACGGCAGGAAGTTCTTTTTTTCCCCTCACACTGGTGCAAACAATGGGGGCAGTGTGCGCCTTTGATCAAGGGCATGTTGATGACAATGAGAAATCTGCAGGCTGTCCCAAGAGTGTTGTAACCCTACCTTCAAAGTACACTTGTTTTTCCTTCCCAGCATCCTCTTTCTCTGCTGCTTCCTTCACTGTGTCGACTGAATCTTTTATTTTGTCAAGATCAGTCAGCAACACCGACAAACATCACAGAACTGAAACCGCTTATTAGAAATGTTGACAACGTTTTTGTCCAATTTGCAACGCAAACAGACAATTAACAAACAAGTAAATTAATTATGTCTTCAGTATTCATACATGTTAATAAAAAAAGTAATTATGTATCGCTAAATGAATACTACGGCTTCATGACTGTGATGTGGTCGCTGAGTCTACATGGTGTCATTTTGGATATGTGTCCATGCGTTGATGTGTTTTTAGTGGAAATGTGATCAGTGTTGGAGGGCCAATTCCTCTTTCTGGTCCATCTCCAGTTTTATTAAGGCCATCCACTGACACTTTATCGTGCCCTCTGTCTCAGCTGGATCAGCGAGATGGGCATGAAGAGCAATGCATTATGACTGGTCTGGGACCAACCCCAATGCTGGGGCTGGGTCAAGGTCTGGGCTAGAGACACCAGCTGGGTCCCTCTGCCACTTGCAATACATACTTGGATAGCATCATATAACTGCAGACAGCATGCGGGGGTCATAGTGACGGACACTTGTAGACCACTTTGATTATATCACAGAGTTCCCTGATCTATCTATCTCTTTCTCTCGCTCTCTCTTGACTTTGTATTTAATTGGAAATCACCTCTAACTAACAATAGCCTGGTCACTCTAATTAGGCAGATAATGTGTATCGGTGTCTTACGATTGATTCTTGTGGTTTGAACATATAGAGGCTTAATTAGGAACCTTTCCAATGTGCCTGCCTTAAATAAGCCTTTAATTAAGACTCCCATTAGGCTCTAAGAGCTTGCAAATTAGTGGATCCTCAAATATACAGATATAGGTCTTTGGACACTCAACCTTCGTCATGGGAGGCACGTGTCAACCCACTTAAGTGTTTATTGCACTACGGATTGGAAAATTGCAAAAAAAAAAAAAAAGGTTACTTAATTTAACACTTTGATCATGTAGAATTGACAGACACGAATCATTGAAAGCTCTAATTTGTTTACTAGAGAAAGTGACATATTCAATACAACACAATGCATTGGAGGAATCGAACCGCAAACAGATGACAAAATGGTTTTCCCCTTTTTGAGCATGAATGTGCTCGACACATTACTGGTGGAAATTTGCCTGTTTGGTTTTGCAGTCCATTATCTTTTAGTGTTGAAATTACGGCCTAAGGTGGAAGAAATGTCTAGAGGAACACCAAAAACACCAATCGTGCCAGTAGTTGTTAAGGTATAGTGTGGTTTCTTTGGACTAACAATTGACAAAAAAAAAAAATCCAGCAGAATAACATTACTAGTCGTTGGCTGGAAAATGTAAAGAATATGCCCACTGAGCCAGACACAGAGCCAGCGCAGCTCTTTAATCCAGGCACCCCTTTTTTTTCGCTCCTCCTTGCAGAGTGCTCTCAACCTGCTACGAAATTGAATTTTCCACCCCTCTGTGTACGTGAACCAGCCAAGCACTGCATTGTCAGAGTACTCAATTAGCTCCCAAGGCGGAAGCCAAAATGTTTTCCAACAGCAAATGTATTCTTCACAGGACAAGCTCTCATTAGCATAATGCTTCTGTTCTTATAGCATAGTTAGAGTGCCTTCCCAAGGTTGAAAACAAAACCAGCAAAAAACAACATTATGCTTTAATATCACTGTCCCTCCATGCCATATCATATAATACTCAGGGGTAGTGTAGCCTCCAGTAAAGAGAAATGTTAACCTCTGCTTAAAATATCTCATTAGCATTAGTAAATACCCTTACTTGTGTTCAGCACCTGACAGAGACACTCTGTAAGGGCCTGCATCCCTTCCTTTTCTTCACATCTGAATTTGCATGATACATACAGCACTCCTCAGAGTCTCGTAGAACTTGTAAAAACCAATGTGGAAATGTAGTTGTCCTATTTTCTTATTGGAAAAGCCGAGCATAGAGAATGCAGGTTCCTGTAATAAATCATGAGAACAAAGGAGATCTCAGGCTTCCAGAACAGATAATTCTCACTGAAAGTTGTAAGTTTTGCAGAAAATTAATCGTGTTGTTTACTGAATGTGCTGGCATTGAAACAGTTGGCTGAAGCATTAGGAATAATCTGCACTGACATGTAGCTAAACAGTTCTCTGACAATGTGACATTGAAGTCAAACAACTATGAAAACTTTCTGTTTCCCAATTGACTGTCTGAAAGGAGGCAATAGAAAAGAAAAGAAAAGCGTACAGACAAAAGCAAGTCTCAACAACTGGAGACCGTCAGTAGCAATGGCAACCCTTAGTTGGAACCCACACACTCACTTTTGTTTGACCAAAGTGGCACTGTGGCAGCAACTGAGTCGATGTAGAACAAGCGGCCATATAGTCGGGGGTTTGTAATCTTGCCTGCTAGTGCCCTTTGGTTTCCACTCACTCTCATTTCTAAGGTTCCGCCAACTCCAAATTTAGAGCTCCTGTGTTTGTCACCTGCCCTGGGCCTTATATATCACCCCAACACACCCACAGACATGACAGCTCCCATCACCCAGATAAGGCATGGATATGAAATGGGATGTGTGGGGGGGGGTTGTTAATGGTTTGTGGTGGTGGGAGTCTCACTCACACCACACACTGGTGTAAATTGTGCCGACAGCTAATTTCTCGCAGAAGTTCCTGTCACAAAGATTGGGCAGAGATCAAAAGTGAGACGAAGTGTCACTCTGACAAAACAGCTTAAAGTGAGTGGGACTGCAGGCAAGGCAAGGTGAAATGGGTAATGGCGTTCCCTGTTATCCCTTCCGTGTTATTCCCCCCCTCCCCTAATTTTCCTTTTTTAATTGAACCTTATCTTTTACAATTTTCTCGTAATTATTATTTCTTTAATTTATTTAAAGGGAATCTAATAATGAACCTGCCAGTGGTCATAAAATGAAGCATCTTTTTTATTTTCCGTGTGCATGGGATTGCTGATGGAATTATCTTGTGTTTTTAACATGAAAAGTGTTTAAAAAAAAAAAAAGTGAATGAGTTAATTAAATTGATTTACTTCATAGTCATGCTATTCAATTTGAGGTTGAAGTAATTAGAGGTAAGAAAGGGTAAAAATGAATGGAACTGGCTGCATGTTGTCTCAGTGGAAATCAGAGTTGCAAGAACATACATTAATGCTGAGACGTTAACCATCAAGAATAAGATTAGAAAAACAGTCCCATCGTCCTATATGTTTGTATCCCTGAAGGCTAAACTGTTGAATGGCTTTGTAGACAGAGGTGTGTGTGTGTGTGTGAGACTGTGTGTGTGAGAATGCCCACTTTCAAAGTGGGCATTTGTATCTTCTGTAAAGCTTCAGAGTTAACCTTCCCGAGGCTATTAATGGAGCACTCAGATTAGTGCGCCCTCTATAAGGCAGAGACAGCACCAGGATTAACCTTGTTTTAAATGTGCCATTTGAGAAAGATTGGTTGACCTTACTGTGGCCTAGGCATTGGACAAACCATCGCACTTGATGGAAACTGGCTGTTAATGGACTTCACAGTGCCAAGAAACACCCGGACGACATATGCTCATGTTTGAGATTAATATCGTTCGCCTTCCAACGCTCACTACTTGCTTTTGCTTCAAATTAATTTCTTTCTTTGGCAAGTTGTTTTGGCCCCTGTCCCTTGGCAGACCTTCTTTGAAGCAGAATTTTTTTTTTCGTATTCTCAGAATGACTATAATCTAATTTTGAGATTTGATCTGATCTCACCTGCCTTTGCCAGGATCTAAATCCCTCCAGCCGAGAGTCAACACTTTCCGCACCGCTTGTGTCAAGGCTTTCCAAAGTGATGTACAGGCCCAACAATACAAGTAACTTCAGTCAAGATGCTTGCATGTCAAATGTTTCATAATGTTGGCATAAATGAGGACGTTTGGATCAAAGACGGTCACAATCAGGTCAGTAGAGATACAGATGCAATGCAAAAACAGGGGAAGAGTTACCTTTAATCCTCCCCATTAACAGAGTCCATTGCCTGGGATTGGGGCAGTTGGAATCTCTGTCTGGGATGAGCTGCACTTCCCGAGAAAATGAAACGGGATGATGGAGATCAGTGACAATACCGACAGGATAATCATGCCGAAATCACAGCAATCTGCTCTCAATCTCCACCCCGATATACACGCACTATCATCAATCTCTCACCACCAAATCCCTAAATCCTGACAATCTGTAGCACTCAGTTTAGGACCTCTGTTAATCCACCTAGCAAGCCCACATAACTGGACAGGAAGGTACACAATCCCCTGAACCCTTCCTCCCTCTTTATACCAAATGTGCCAATATTTATACTCCGCATAACCGATCCATTGCTGTTTGATGGTCTCCTCTTAAAGCATGTCATTTTTATGTGGTCCAATGTATCTACTCTGTCACTGATAAGTGCAGGAAGAAGGAAACAAAAAAAAATCTGGTTAGTTTAATCTTAAGCATCCATTTATTTAACATCAACTGGAATATACATTTAAATACCAGCAAGGCAGGGCAGAAATGCAAAACGAGAGGACTTACTGATTAGCAGGGGATGCCTTGACAGCAAGCCTGATGTGGGAGGAATATGTTACGTTTATGAAAAGATGTGTGCTTTTGGATGGTGTGATTCAAGTACATATTGCCACCAGAGGAAAGGGAATGCACTGGATTGCTACAATATAATCTTTTTTTTTTTTTTAACCAGTGACAGACAAAGTACAACCAACAATATTGCATCACAGAGCGGATGTGTTGCTTGTGGGCTGTGGGAAACAAAGGGTCCCAGCCTTGTGGTTAACGGGCAATTCCAGGGGCCTGAAATACCAATTGGCTCACTATTGAGTTTGATAGGATGAGAAATCTTGATGAATGAAATGTATCTTGACTTTCCGTGATGAATCCACTCTGCTGCGAACCTCAACCCCAGCACCAATCATTGCCTGGAGTCCCACTGTTTGTGATTGGTGTGACCGTCAAAGAGGTCAGCCACCAATATTGTTCCCCTGAGCATTGATACAGAAAGCTAAATGAATTATGTCCATTAAATGAACCAGATTCTCCTTGACAGCAAGTTCATATGCTTATGTTTAAAAACAAGGATATTCTGTCTTTGCACAGTATCTAACAATATATATATATATATATATATATATATATATATATATATATATATATATATATATTCCTCTTGCAGTTCTCAAACTTGTAGAACTTTTAGTTACATCAGTTACCACTTCTGATGGAGTGGTGGCCCAAATTGTGTTCAGGGATATATTTAGCAGTGGAGCTGGGCCACTGTTGAATGCATATAGAGGAAACACTTTGTTGGTAGAATCAGGCAACGTTCTGTACAGCGGATCCCAAATCAGCCGCTGGGTCTGAGACCAAGACAAATCCAAATCCAACCAGGTACGAAACCAAGACAAATGCAAGACTTCAAAAAAAAACGTTTTTTTGCTGTAAATGCTTGTAAATGTTGTATTCCAGAAATTTAGGAGAGATTTGTTTGAAAAGTTCTAGGTTGACTAGATATGATTGTACTAACTATTGTGACTCCAAATGAGTGTCATTGTTTTGCAACAGATTTAAAAAATTGATCACAGTTGATTAATTATTATCTGATTTCAAAACCTTCCTGTCAAGTCCATCAGTTTTTCATTCAAAACATAGCCAACCGTTATATATTTTGGTTTCATCATAATTCAATGGTCATCCACAACAAAATAACTGCTAACCCCACTCAGTTGAAATCTGTATTCTGAGTGAGTGTTTGATCTGCTTCCACAACTTCCTTGGGGTTCTATATTTTAATAACACAGATAAACAGTTGTGTACAGCTTCAGTTGATTTATTGCCTTATGTATTCAACTTAACTTCAAATACACACGGCTAAGCTCAACCGCTGACTGTAAACCGATGGGAGCTAGACGAGTGCTCGTCCTTGCCAAACAAAAGGACTGACCGTCTCATTGAGGAGAGTTTATATTCTTCACATCTTCTTTTGAGCCAGTGGAGAGTCTCAAAGAAACTGGTAAGCACCTCTGGTTTCCTTTCCAACAAAAGTATCCCAAGAGCATTGAAATTAAGTAGGATTAGACTGCAGAATACAGTCACATTTGTTTATGCAAGTCCTGGGAAAAATTAATTCTAACTTGACTTATCATCACAGGATTGCTTTCTTTCAAGAGTAGTTGATCTATTAAAAGAAATGTTTTTCACCAGAGGTATTCCTTTTCACTATTGGCAAACAGCAACTTAGTATGACATGCAAACTCATTACGTTTTTTTTTCATTTACCAAGGGCCCTCATCAACAAAGATCGGGAAGCCATAGAAATAACAGACTTAAAAAAGTGTCAGGATTGATCTTTATTAATTTCGAGATATGCTGTACTGAGCATCAGTATTTGCAGGGATGAATCAGCGATGACTCAGGCTGAATCCCCTTTAATGTCAGCCTGCACTAAGGCAATGTTTTTATGAACAGTCTGTCTTGTCAAGTTGTAGATTGTTGCCTATTTGGCAATCTGAAATGCTCCCATTTAACAAGAACGTCCCCATCATCCTTTTGGATTTGCCCAAATCTATCTATGTGTTTGCTTCACAGCTGTGAGTTGGCGGCGCTAACCTGAGATGGCAACCCAGGTTACTTGGTATTTGTTGTCAGTTTGTCCCAGCAAGTCAGCTCTGCTTTTGAGCATTCAATGTGCATTTTTCCTTTAAAAGTCTGCCATGAAGTGAAACCCCAAATACTATCTGCAACATCTGCTCCATATGTAAACAAACAGCAGCTGCCAACAACTGTGGCGGATTAGCCCTTGAAATACCCTAAATGCTGCACGACACAGCGTCGATTTTAAAGCTCTATAACTTTTAGAGAAAACGACCGTAAATGTTGTATCTAGTCTAACTCTGTGTAATGAATAGAGAGGACATTCATAAGCAGACATTTCCCACCACATTAAGTTATATATTTACTAGTTATTGCAAGCTTCAGTTATATGTGGTTTTATAGCTTATGCAGCTTGAAGGTCGACTCTGCAGAGTCTTCGCGTCTGCATCTGCAGTGGATTGTCGTATGCTTGTAGAGAGGATATGGAACCAAAAAGCTTGTACTTAGAGACTTAACTGTGTAGACACCAAATCTTCACTGTAGGTTGGGAGTACTTAGTGTAAATTGCTATGGTAATAAGCGAAGCAGACATGTTGGGGGACTTCAATGTGGGGTGGAAAATGGATGACTAATATGTGCTGTGCTCAACTAGCTTCGCAGATGCAGAGATCATATCTCAATGCAAGATTGAGCCTCCCTCCATTTAGCACGAGCTGTATTAGACGGGTGTTGGACATTATCATTTTTATTGATTGCATTTGTTTGATCATTTAGAAATGCATGCACTTACCTATGGTATGATTTTAAAACCAAGAACATAGTAAAGCTAAACCTTATTTTCATTGTTCGTCATCAGCAAACTATAGTGGCTCACATCTTTAACATTCAAAATACATACTGATTATTCCACCATTTTAAAAATACAAACAAAAATAATGAGCCAAGTTAATAGTCAAGGGACATATTGCTCTAATCCTTGCTTATAACTGCAGCTAAGGAAAAAGCTTTTTTTCATCCAAACGAAATGCAGAAACATTTAATTTTCTTGTCATGTTGACGAGCCAGACTATTTCTAATCTACACTCAGAGATGCAGTGTACAAAAAGCACTTGTTTAATAAATTGACTTTCACATTTACTGTTCTGAGCAACATGCATTACAGGATTGTTACAAAGTCAAGGTGAGCAGTTGAAGTAGTGGAACACTGACGACTGTTCTTCGGTGAAGATTATCTCGCCATCGAGCCATCCATTTAAGTGACTTTATCATTACCAGGCACAGAGTATGGATCCACAGAGCGAAATGGAATAGCTGGGAAACTAATGGCACTTGACAGATACTGGCATGAGATAGCACGCTTATCTTTATATTATGTGAAAAGAAGGCATTTCCCATGATCACAGTGTGTGTGGGGCAATGTGGGGGTGGTGGGTGGTTGAAGTTGTGGCGGTCGGTGGGGAGGGGGTGGTAAGGAGAAAGATATGCAGCCCGCTTCGCCATTTTCAAACCATTCATTTGTGATGGTTTCTTAAAAGTTATGCGCTATCTGTTGCTATCCGAGGGAACATGAAACGTTCCAAAAATGTGAGTTTTTGCTTCAGAAAATGGCAATGAATCATATACTTACATTTCTCAATTATTGTTTTTTGCCGCCTCTTCACTTGAAAGCAATCAAACAACCACTGTGGCACTCCCCAGAGCGATAGATGTGTCTTTCTAACACTGTGGTGTAAACATGCTTAAAAAAGGGAAAAAAACATTTAAGGGAGATTCCAGTTGCAGGGAACAGCAGCCACTGCATCGTCTTACGAACACGCCTCAATCACACATTGCAGTTGATTTTACGTCTTTGTTCCTGAAGCAATAAGTTACTGTATGCCTCATTAATTCCGCTATAAGAACAAGATGATTGATTCATATTCCATCTGAGGCTGGGCCTCTCTGACAAGCTCTAAAAGTGACAGCAGGGTTGTCAGCCTCCCTGGCGGTAGACATATACTGCTCTCTACAAGGTGGGTGGTTCCACCCTCTGATTGCTAATTACAATTAGTTACGATTCAATTACACAAGGCCAGTGACTAAATCAATCTTTGACAGGCACAGTTCTGTGTCAGGCTATTGACTGAGGGGTACCACTCAACATGCACAGAGCTATAATTTTAATATTCGCTCCGCATCTGAATCACCATTTAAAAAAAACCTCATACAGCTGTCATAAATATAGGAAGAAGGATGTAATATATATATATATATATAAGCTTTCCTCTCAACGTCCCCCCTGTGGGGTAGCCACTTTGTCATGAGTGATGGACTGGTGGTATGGGGGTGTGCCGTTCTCTCGTTCTCTCTCTTTTTTTTTTTCTTGCACCGATCTGAGACTTGAGTGAGCAGCACCGGAGATTGCATTACCTCCCCATTGGCTGTTTACAAAGTCTAAGTGATAAGAGAAATGACTTGGTAAATAACTAAGATGTCCCTGTAAGCTGTCTTCCTGTGTGTGTGTGTGTGTGTGTGCGTGTGTTTGATACGCTCATCTACTAAACTGCTACTCAATTAACTGGGTGATTGTTTTCACCAGATTGGCCCCAGTGATTAGCCAGTGTGTCCCGGGCCCGGGTGTATTTGTGTGTATGCGTGAGTCTGTTTGTGTGTGCGTTTTCGACAGTTTGAAGGATGCTCTGATCAAGGTCGTGCTGAAGGAGAGCCTGATTAGACTTGTATAAGACGATATGTAACGTATCAGTATCTCTCCCACTGATGCTGTCAGTGTTGCCTACTGAACACTGTCATTAAGGGGAAATCTGCCTGTTTTGATTCAATAAACTGTTTACTGAGGCATACTGATCTGACTTGGATATTGCTGATTATACGCTGAAAAAGCTCATAAATCTTACATCGGTCTATGAGATGAGGTCATTTAAATGCATGGCGGGACCTACTGCTAAACATCCCTATAGAAAGAAGATTTGCAGGCTCTCAATGCGTGCAATGCATAATGAAATTTCCACAACTGCTGCAACCACATGTTATTGGTTTTCTAATTTAGAGTCACCAAGACTAGCCATGGGTTATGAAAATACATATTTTTCTAATTTAGCCTGATAAAATGCTTATATTTTCTCTACAGTAATTGTCATCCATTACCGGTCTATTTGCTATCACTGCAATGGTTTTCAACATACCTTTAATGAGATAGAGAAGTCATACCCGTCATTTTCACTTCCACCATCTCTGCGTCGTTTAACAAGCAGCATGGTAACACAGCCCAAAATCAAAGCTCATCCACTTCTACTTGCAGCGCAGATTAATCTGAGGCACTCAGCATGAAATTAAGAATTGATTATTGTAAGACGATTCTGCTTGGTTAACTCGATTCAGTGGCATTCGCTCATACAGACTAACGCGCCATCCTGTCCCCCGGGCCATGGCATTAATTCTCTTAAATCTGTGCAGGTGACCTCAGTGTTTAAAGATTTACACTGGCGAGACGATGCTCCCAGTGTCCTTGCCAATGTGAGCCTCGCAGCTCACGTGTGACAGCCAAAGCTCGTTGTTGCCGTAACGTATGGAGATCAGAGGAATCAGCCGTGCAGGCTCTCGTACGTGTCTTCTTCAATTGTGGATGTGTATGCTTAGATGCTCTGCAGTGTTGTTGCAGGCAGCCAGTCAGTGACAGGTAGGACAGAAATGTTCTCTCAAGTAAAATTTTCAGGACAAAGCTGTTGTATCTTTGATGACTTGTGGTTCCTCCATCACTGTTGCGGCTTGAGCTCAGAATTTCTAAATAATGCAAATGCCTCTGCTGTGATGGATGACTGCAATCAATGCAACATTTTTTTTCCCCAGAAGTACAGCTAAACTTTGCCTGCCTAAAATACATCCAGTGTCTCGTCTATCTGCATCGGAACATCTCTGACACTGCAGCCCAAACATTCCTTCCAGAAATGCTCAGCTAGGACTATGTGTGTGCGACTGCGTGTCCGTCTGCCTGTCTCCCTCACCACATATGTCTGTTGGAAACAGATCATAGTCACACCTTGTTCGTAATCCTACACAACATGTGGTCCAGACAGGGGCTAAAATCTTGAGATAAGTCTTTGGGTTTTATGGACACACACAGAGATCCATCCGGGGAGCCTAACTGGTATCCCTCTCCTGCCTCTGTCCCCATTTCCTTATCCAACGTAGCCTTCCCTTAGCCATCTTTGAACTAATCTGAACAGGATCATAATCGGGTTCGACTCGCTAATAATTCAAAGCAGATTAACACTCTTTCATGTTGATTACTATAATAGTATAGATATCGTTCCTAGTTTGTTGTTTTTCACATTC
Source organism: Anarhichas minor (assembly GCF_050575085.1). Lineage (NCBI taxonomy): Eukaryota > Metazoa > Chordata > Actinopteri > Perciformes > Anarhichadidae > Anarhichas > Anarhichas minor. The sequence continues at coordinate 4,075,360 of NW_027466472.1, forward strand.
TGATTGAATGCCATGCTAGAAACAAACAAGGTCGTCAAAGAGTAATATCTAGGGAGGGATATAGTATCACAAAAGTTGTACCTCTACGCATGCACACTAACTTTGCACACTTTACACACTTTGCAGAAATATTAAATATTTTAGTTGAAGTTTTTCAGCACTTTATGCTTTTTGTTCTAACATAAGGGAATGCTGGCACGGTGTAAGAAGAATTCAACCCACATTTTGTTCTATTGTTCCTTGTGTTTTTTTTTTTTAAGTGGGTAAGCTGGGGTGGGGTTAGGGGGGTCTCCCAGAGGATTCACAGATAATCAATAGAAGATACAAGTGGGTAGCTCATTGACGCTTTGTCTGCTCCGTCTTCTTTTGTCTCCTGCACCACATGATGGAAATATCTGCTGATACTCTTCTTTTTATGTCTATCCTTGCTCTGTCCAGCCTTGCGTCTGTATCATCTGTACCCCACTGCCCCCCACCCATCTCTCTCTCCCTCTGTCTGTCTACTCTTGTCTGGCTCCTCAGCTCAGTGCTTCCGACACTCAGGTGCTGGTTCGCCCGTGGCCAAATGACCACCCGCTCACAATGCTCCCTGATACAATAATTCCACCCCATGCACTGACCTGTTATTTGTCAGCTTAAGGGCTGTGAGGGGGCTCTGTCTGTCATTTAGCTAGACAGCGGTGCATACTTATTTGCCATTCTATTTTGAGGCTTGATTGACGTGCTGGCAGCCGTGACATTCTTGCAGGCCTTGTGGAGCCTGTTATTATGCATACATTAACATTCTGATAAACACATGGTCGGCCATTGAGGAAATAATTACATGCCATCACTCTACTGTCTGGAAAGAGCGCGCTTTGTTGAGTGTGTATGCACGCACACACACAATCATCTGCATGTTTCATCCCATAAATACGATCTCTGGCCCTCTCGTTCCTCCCCGTCCATTAATGAGTTGAACAGCAGCACATCTCATTTGGAATGCACTCTGCCGATGATCGCGTACCACATCTCTCAGAACCCACGCACAAAGTCTTAGTAGTTCGGGGTGTTTTTGCATGGTAAATACTTCCCACTAAGATTTTATATTGTTACAACGCAAATCACTCACTCCCCTGGGTGTGATGCCCTTTGTATCTGGAACTGAGCTGTGGAGAAACAGCATGCCTGTTTGTGACATTCTCTCCAACAGTTTGGTTAAAAAGAAAAATATCTGCATTGAAGTGTATTTGCATTGAAGTGTATTAATACGTTTATTGCAACTGGAGTAACTGTGACAACAGTTTATGGATTAAGTCCTTATTATATGATGTAAACTAATGGCGGATGTTTTCATGGTTTAGAACATTGTGTTAATTTAAAAAAAAAGAAAAAACTGTAACAATCACAATGACTTGAGTGCCACAAGTGAAACACGTATAATCTAATATTTCATGATGTCTTCAAGTAGAATATTTTCTTTTCTGTAACATATATAATACACTATGACACCTTTGTCAAACCATCACTTTTCACATACATATTAGAGTTGACAATTGACTCACAACATTACCTTGCCCCGGCACAAAGGACCCACTGGGCTAATTATAGTTTGGCAAGCAACATATTGACTAACTTCCCAGAGGCTCTCAGTCAGCACCTAAATCGAATTCTGTTCACAGCACAATGACACCGTATCAATCAAGTAGCCTGTATCTCCCGACACCTCAGATCTGATTGATGGGTCATGGCAGTGAATGAACAGAGAGTGTCTGTGGGTTGCTTAATCTGCAGAGCTCTGACATTAACTTTGAAATACGAGTATATAAACAGCTAATTTCATACAAACAGCAGACTAATATTATATGTCATGGTTACTGGTATTAGAGTACCACCCCCTCCCCTCCCTTCCCCTCCCATCCCTTCCTCACACCTTGATCTGCAGGCCTGACACTTTGTGAAATATACATGTGTCAGCAAATGCAGTGTATGCAGCTCCCGAAGCACTCCTAAAATACTTTTATAAAACCATGAAGCAAACAATAAAAAAAAAAGGCTAAGAGTTGCAAGTCTGGCAGAAGGTGTCATATTATGCTACAGTCAGCCAAGCTAATTTGGTGGCAACTCATGGTGTTTTTGTGTGCTCCTGCACCTGGTTCCATGCATGTGTGATTGTATGGGTGTTTACTCAGACACAGTATGTTGGTGTGTTTCACAGCTTAACATTTGGCTACAGCTCAGGTTCAGTTGACCCTTTTTCCAGCATTTGTATTCCAGTGAAACCTGCGACAATCATGGATTCTTACTCCATCGTGCTTCTGTCTAAGAGGAGAGCCCTCTGGAGGCTCCATAGGGAGGAAAACCCCCTCGGTAAAAGTGCAAATGGCAACATGAAGTATGTCAAGCTGACAAGTAGGACCCGCGGGTCCTGAGGGAGCCTTGTCGGTTAACTGCGGTGTACTAAGCCCAGTATTTGGTGCAGTTTGACTCCCAAGCTCCTTTTATCTTATGGGGCCCCCATCGGTAAATCAAAGACTGAAAACACTATCTCCCCTTTGTACCTTGAATAGAGCTCAGGCACTCATGGGAGGAGCAGAACTTACGTGAAAGAATACCTAATGCCTTTGTGCCAACGGGGGCTGCCCGGCACTAGAGCGGAAACCGACTGGAAAAGTGAAAGCAATGTGATGTGATCGTCAGGCTCTTTTAACACGTAGTCCTAGCGAGAATGGGGCTTTCAATTATTCAACCTTTTTTTCGTTGCCCTTGAAGTGTACATTAGTCTTGTTTTATTCGCCGTGTGTTAACAAGCAATGTCTGGCCTGCTCCGAGAAGGATGTGGCTGTCACCACCATTTCACTTCATTGCTTTTTTTGGGGAGGGGTGGATAAAAGGCCAAAGTATAGCGTTGTCAGCTTCGTGACAAGTAAATGGAACCGCTGTTTTTTTTTTTCATAACATAGCCTTCCAAATCAAACACCTGAGTATACAGACTCTTGAGGATAGAGACAATGTGTCGTGATAATGGATTTAGCAGTGTGTGTGTGCACAGATTTAAATCTCTGCGAATACACACACACAAATGTGGCAAACATTTTGAATTTGCTATCAAGAGTACTGCTTCATTTCTCAGAAAAGCGTTACATATTGTGTTACAAAGGTGATGCCATCACTGAGAAAAATGATGTACTGCTGCGAAATGTTTGTTGTTTTTTTACGTATTACATATTGTCAAATAAATTTCTAAAGTAATGAGTGGTGTCACAAAGTATTGCATTCAGTCATTATTATACAATATGTGAGACTCAAAGGCATAGAGAGGTTTAGTGGAAATGACAATGATTCAGTCTAAAAACTATGACAGTTTACACTGTGCAGAGACACATTTTCCTTTTTTAATCCCACACTTCGATGTAAATAAAATTCACCTGTAAAAGAGACTACGGTAACAATCTAGATGAGGAATTGAAATGACAAGCTAGGAGAACAAATCGTCAGCTCTCATATCAAATACATCAAGCCAAAAACAACTTCAGTTCTTTTTTCATGATTTAATAAAACAAAAACAAAAAAGAAGATGTTGGTCACCTTGAAAAGTAATGTTATGCACCTCGCCATGGAAAAATCTCACCCTATTGATCCCTGCATCATCCTTTCCGCTAATCCGGGGCCGGGCCGCAGGGGGCCGCAGGCTTAGCAGGGTATTCCAGACGTCCCTCTCTACAGCTACATTTTCAAGCTCTTCTTGGGGACCCCGTGGCGTTCCCTGGCCAGTTGAGCTCCTCACCCTAACTCAGAGGCTGAGCCCAGCCACCCTTCACAGGAAGCTCACTTGGGTGGTGATCAGTTGACAGCTCTGCTCCTCTCTTCCATCAAGTGTCCAAGACATACGACCGCAGATCTGATGATACAACCACAAAGCTGATTATCAATTTTTGACCTAGGGTGTTCAGGGTACCATGTACACTCATGCACCGCCCCATGCTCGCCCAGGTCCCCGCCTTTGCCTTCCGGCCGGCTCGCAATTCCCCCGGCCACATTGCCAATTTCTACGAGTGGTGGGCCCGCAGAAGGGAAACAAAAATCAATGTTTATTTAGCATATTTTTGTATGTACATATCAAAAACCTTACAGCAGTACCATGTCTTGTTAACTAGTGCTAGGAACAGCTTAAAGCTCACAGCAAAGTTGTCTCCCCCTGACCTGGATTTCAACATTGTCTCAAGACTGGGTCTTCAACATGTGCCAGCCAGCACAGCTTGAGTGCTTATATTTAGACAAGACTGCCGTCTGCCCCAAAATGTCTCATGCTGTGGCTCCCCTGGGATTCCTGTTAGCTCATCCACCGCTCCTTTCTTCAAAAAAGGCAAAGGGGCTGTGACCTTTCCTTGCTGCCTGTGGTGTTTGTCCTTTGCATGGTGCCATACCTTGACCTTTTCAGTCCTTTTAGATTCCAGCAGGTAATCAATTAGCTGCTACTTCGATTACCACAGTCAAAGGTGAATAACACTGCGGTGGTATGAATTGAATGAAATATTGTTTTTAATGATTTCTCTGCTTTCCTAGTCCCTTGGGTATGTGAGGTGAATTGAGGCATGAAGTGTTGGTCTGTAACTTTCTCGTTGCGAGGAGCCGGTATGTTGTTGTGATGGGATTTGTCCTTGAAGTCACTGGAAGGACACGGGGAAATGCCTGCGGTGCTTTAGATTGTTAACACACAAACAGTGTGTCGTCTTTTCTAAGGGTTTAGGGAGTGCAGGAAACAGGCAAAATGGTCTAGAAAAAACGATGAGCATTTCTCAATCTGTGCTATGTTAATTAACTAACTACGCTATCAGAGTCTGATAATTCGATGTGTCAAGTCTTATCTAACGAGCCCATTTTTCCACCTTGTGTAGAAAGACTCTGTTTGGACCTTTTTTCCAAGTATGTGATTGGGTTGTTTTTTTCTTTTTTGTTTCTCCCCCTGACAGTCCCTCTCTTAATGAGTCTGTGGTGCGTCTCCGCAAAGATTTTAGGGTGAAGTACTTTGGCTTTTCTGCAGGATTAAAGCATGCCCTTTGATTGAGGAAATGGGCCTCCCCGGTGACCACAAAGCCTGTTTGGTGGAGCATCGACCTTCAACCTGTTAAGGAGCCCAGTACTCTTTTGAGACAACGAAGCATATGCTCATGGCTGCCTCCTCTTGAGTGGGTGGGACGGGTTAAAGATTTGCCAGTGTTCATAGTCAAGTATGAAAGTTAGTTGGCATGCATAATGGTGTGTGTGTGTTTGATACGAAGTTTGGAGGAGGAGGAAGCTCAGGTTGAGTCATAAAGACTCAGGTTTGGCAGGAGGTAAAGAAGGCGCTGCTGGAGTCAATCGGAGATGACAGGTAGGTGGAGACTTCAAGAGGGAACCAGCCTGTTGCTGTCTGAAATCATACAGATAAAATGGGGAGCCTGTTCAGCTGGAGCCTGTTGAGAGGTGTAACAATATTTGGGGTGATGGGTATTGACCAGGTTCATTCAGACTGGTTTTCCACAAATGGACCTTGTTGCCAATGACAGTGCTTTAAACCTTTACATTTTGAACTTCAAGGAGTAGTTTGGATTTATTGACGTAGGGTTGTATGAAGTACTTATCTATAGTAAGTGTATTAGCTACAGTATATATCGGTCAGCATGCCCCCAGTTCAGAGAGGCAAGCAGGAGTAGCAGTCTGGTAGCAAAACAATGTACTGCTGTGGATGGGGGCAGAAGATATTTGAGCCACCTAAAATAAAGGATCAATAAAAAAATAAATCTCTTAATGTGTGCCACAAGCTTCTTAGTGAGTGACATAGGTTTTCGTGTTTTCCTTAACGTTAAATAAAAACATTTCCACTATAAATTGGTACATACCAGAATGCAGGAAATCAAGTGTTTAATGCTCAACATTTCTGAATAATGTGCCCTTTAAAGGAAAGTTTGTTTTTGCGTTTTTTTAACAAAATCTGCTCAACATCATCACTTATACAATCAATGTGTTGACAAAAAGTAAAGGCTGAGTTTACACCTAAGTTCGCCTAACACTTATTCATTCACTGCACACCATTATTGATTGGATGCTCCATATAATCAAAAGCTTGAGATTTAAGGTTCAGGACAAATAAGTTCAAACACTCCCTTACACGCGTACACATGTATTCACCACTCGTAGCCTGCTCCTTTATTCCTCCCATATCATTTTTGTTTTGTCTGTTCCTCTCCTTCTGTCCCTGCTTCTCTGACTCTCTTCTCTCCCTCTCCGTTCCCTCCCAAGGCTTCCTTTAAGGAGTACAACACACCGCTTTATCACACTGATGAATCTGGTGAGCTTCTCAAGGAGAGGCCGTCCACCCGTAATGCAAAGACAAATGCCCCCTGTCCCCCGTCTGCCGCTTCTTATGTTTAAGGTGATGCAGAGGGACAGGTTGATTAAAAGAAGGTTAAGAGATGCACTGGGGCCGTCACTCAGCCATCATGACGGATTGGTGACAAGCGGGTCAAGGGTGTTGCCTCTCAGAGGTTGCGGTAGAAGAATGAAAATAGTCCCCTTAGACATCCCCTCACCCACATACACACCTCTCTCTCCTTCCTTCCCCTTGCTCTCACCGTGGCCAACAGAGTTCAACTGGATTTACGATCGTACAGGTGTTCACATGAGAGACGTCTCAGCCATGTTTTAATTAAGCCAGACATTTACTCCGGAACAGTGGCAAAGTCACATAGAGGGGAATGGGACCTGGAGGGATGAGGATGTTGACCTTTTCAAAGTTTGTCTTACTGAATGATTCAAATTTACCGTGCTCCATAATTCATGCTAAAACGTGAAGTATTTTGCACGGCCTTTACCCGTGGGTGGAGGATTACTGTGCGTGTGTCCGAAACAAACAAATTCTAGAATATATTTAAGCCGAACAAATATGTTTTTGTTCATACAAGGATGGGGATTCAGCACACATAACAAGGAAAATCAATATTAACTGGTCAATAGATACTTTGTTCTTCTGCTGGAATCAGTTGCTTTTCTCACATAGTGTGTTTGACCTTGTATAGCTGTGAAAAATAGGCCTGGGAAGAGAGGAAGGGAGAGGGAGTAATTCCCCCTGCAGCCATTCAACCATATCGGACCAGAGATCCACGCTGTCACTGCAAAATTACGTATGCTGAGCCACACATTTGAACACAAACGTAAGCATAATACTGTTTGAGCATCCATACACATAGCAGGCCAGCTGCAAAGATAACTAGAAAAGTGCACTCAGTAGAGCACAGATCTCCGCCAGGTGTGTCTGCAACGACCACTCCTGTAGTGTTTGATTGAATGAATATAAACCACAATAGCCCCCCCGTCTAGACCGCAAGCGTTTCAGATGCTTTTTTACACTCGCACGTCTCACACAACAGATCCACTCTCATTTTAATCAACGCAGCTGTCTGCCCCATCTCCGTGCAGCTGAACTGCAGTTTGCTGCGTAACGCTCCATCTTCACTCTTTAACGCTCTGAACGGTCAGTCATGCTGTGTCTTTATGCTATGTTCCAGACAACTCAGAAATCGTTATTTTCCCAGCAGGATCCTGCTGCCCAATAGGGTTGGGCAATATGTAAACATATTCCGACCGGCCAACATCAACCAGAGATTTCCAATGAATTCATAAAGGTCTGTGTGCGTGTGTATGCTAAGCGGTGCTGGTTCTTCAGAGGCCATAAATAATAAAATGACAACAATCGTCCAAGAAATTGGATGAAAACAGAAGCAGTTGTTGATCACTTGCTGCTCCTACTAGCCGGTTCAAAGTAGTGAGAAGTCAGCAGTCAATGACAGTATTAAACAGTTGTCATTTAAATATGTTTAAAAAAAAATGTGAATCGCTGAAACCACAAGAGGTGCTTGAGCATATATTCATAAATGAGCGCAACAAATATTAGACTGATGGGTCAGGCAGTATGCAAGATTACCCATGGACAGACAGTGATGGACAGAAAGAGATACACACATGACCGAATACATGATCCCCTGGCGGAGATAATTCAGAGCACGATTACTGCTACATTTCCATATCTCGATTAGGCATAATCTGAAATATTTCAAACAACTCGATGAAGCTCTTTTAATATTAAACAGCTTAACTTTATTTATAAGCATATCATAACTCGTGCTGGTACTCCAAGACATTCTCAGGGGTCAATGTGTCATCTTGGCATTACCTTATGGCTGAGATGCAGTGGGCTGAATCTGGTGGGCTGCGAGCTAAAAAGAGAACACTCGAAACAGCTGCAGTATGCAAAGTTATACACTAAACCACGGCTACTGTCACTGTGTTGTTGTTCTTGCCTGAGCTAATGTTATTATTGTTTCTGATGTTCTGCAGCTGTTTCTTTCCTGTCTTCATAATGCATGAGCTAGACTGTGGGCCTGTTATTATTTTGGAAGTGTTGGCCTTGCAACATCAAACAGAGCGACTTAAGGGAGGAAGCAGGCAGCACATCCAACTAGTATAATCTCAGCAGCCATCTGTCTGTCACACAGCCTCGGGAGGGAAGAATCAAACCAGACAAAGATGGATTGTTACTTTTCTGGATTCCAATTCAGATCTTTGAGAGTAGGCACTCTCATACTTGTTTAGGACCTGAAAATTACACAGCAAAGCCGGATTGTTGACTGAGAACAATTTATCTAAGATTTCCACCACTCTTATACCATTTGCTACTGAGATTTGCTCAGGAATATAATGCCTGCAGTTAAATTTAGAGAGTAGATGCGAGTCTCCTGAAGATAAACTGTGTGTGGGATTAAGGAGGCACCGGCCCCGCCCTCTCCGCCCTGTCTCAAATGACCACAACAGCACGCGTTCCATGAGCCCGGCTCTAGTGCCGGTAACGTTGAAAAAAACTGTGGATTTCCATGTATTACTTTGGGAGAAATTCTCTCTTCATTTCATTCTGAAATAGGGAAAGATGAGGAGAAGATCCATCTTTCTAGTTTTTCCCCCTACTTTTCCCAGTGGCATCTGAGGTATGCTTATCTAAAGCACCAGATGCACAGAGCTCATGGGACCTCATCAGAAAGGCTCTGTGAAGGCATACCTGCTGCCGGTGAACCGTTACCTCCATTCCTTCACCAGCCCTTTGAGCCCCCTAACCCCTAGCCTTCTGGGCTGAGGGACAGGAACACCAATTACTTAAACCAGGGAAGAAGCTAATACCATATGTAGTGGAGTGACAAACACACATGGGGAAGGTCCCATCTAGCTTCAAATACATTTTCCTCAAGAGCAAATGCATAGCAAGTAGTGCCTCGAGAGACCAGGGTCGGAATACTGGGTAGGGATGAGCAATGGAGATACTGAATGGTTCTGTGGAGCACTGCTTCAGGAAGTGAAGTCATATACCACCCACTTGTATCCAACCCAAAGCAGGAGGAGTCTATTTTGGGGCTTGGAGTCTGGTAATTACTTTGTCCTTTGAGGGGAGTAAATTGTTGTTTTGTCTCACAATACAAATCAATTGGACCAGGGTCTCTGTTAGGGGGAGACACCTGTGTTCGCATTTGGTCCTGAGCCAAAGTGCTCATTAAACTTGTGCGGTGCATCAAAAATGAATCCTAATGGCACATTTAGATGTACAATTTGTAATGCATTAAGAACCCGAAATTATTTTCAAATGCATGCTTTTCCATCATGTCGTATTAGGCTTAAACTAAACCCTAAAAATGGGTTAAAATGATCTGGTAGGCATGATGCAGCATGCTACCGAATTATACTGCCATGGAGGTCATGGCTAAATTAGAGCAGCAATCAGCTCAAAAACGCAGCTATAAGGGCATAATCACACTGTGGAGCGTTCACCGACTACAAGACATAAACTATAGGGACAAGCTTCAATATTTCCTCAGGGTTAATTTGATGGCCTCACGATGCCGTTCACAGTGCGTCATGCTTATAATAATAAATGAAGGATAACAATTGCGTTAGTAAGTAATGGTGCACATTCAATCTTTATGTTTAGACACTGCTATGGAGAAGGGACAGATCTTGTGTGCATATTGTGTGTTGTATGATCAATGACAGCAAAGAGGACCAGGGGGACTCATAACGTTAATTTTTGCCGACACGGGTATAGGCATCACAAACTCATCAGCCCTCACGGTGATTGTGTGTGTGTTAGAGAGAGAGACAGACTGTTTTTAGGTGTGACAGTGTCCTTTAGCTGGACTGCTTGTGTATGTTTGTTTCTATATTTCCATAAACTAAACATGTGCTATCTACTAAAATAACTATCCAAACGTTCTCCACAGAAATACATATATTTTCAGATTTCACTTCAGTTCACCTGCCCTTCAACAGCCCCATTTCAATTCTTATTTTTTTGGAGGGGTTTGTATTTATCAAACACGATTTCCAGATTACGGCTCTGCTCATATCAGCCCACCAGCCTCTCTTGTGATAGAGAAACAGTAGCTTCGCCTCTTTACTTCCATTATCACTCTGGGGGCTATTGTGTTCGGTATATTTCTGAAATCTCTGTTCCCTTTATCAGGAAACTGCAGGTATACAGTTCATACTGTATGTCAGCACAGGCTAGAGTCTCTAAATGCTCAGGGGTGAAAACAAGGTTTTTTCTGCAATTATCCAGTGTTTCTGCAGGATGTGTCCGCTCTCAGCCCACAGCTACTATTGGCGCAGCATCACAGCGATTGTTTAAAGGCAACTAACCTTTCCATTACCTTGAAGAAAGGTGTCTCATAACAAAATCTGCCACATGAGAACGGAGATAAAGGATCTGAAAAGCAGGCATTAAATAATAAGCTGCAGGAAAATAGCATTTTCATGATCATCACCCTTTTTTCCACTTATACACTCTGAACCAGTGACATTTCAATCTTACTAAAGTAATGCCCTTAAACCCTCTGGTCATTTAAAAAATATATATATTTTAGCCAAGAGGGGGACTTGTGTGATTGCTAACAAAGACAAGCAGCAACACAGCAGTCTTATTGGGACCAAAAGATGTAGTGAAAACAAGGGAATGCCAAGGCTGATATCCAATCTTTAGACACTTGATTAGAATTGATCCCAGCAAGCTCTACTGTTGAAACATCTGCACCAGTGATTGTTTCCCTCCTTTGTGTATGTGTTTGTGTAACTGTTCCCCAAAGAGCCCTTTCCACTTAGTGCAAGCAAGAGTCTTAATTGCTGAAAATGTTGTGCTGCACCGCACAGGACTTGTTAACACATTCTGCTTCTCTGGCAGGTGCTAATTGATCACCCTTTGAATGATTGTGACTTTAGATAAACAAACAAAGAAAGGAAGAAAATGTTGTTACTGTTGGAAACACAAACTTCTTTTGATTAAAATGTAACTTTTCTGGAGCTCTGCCTTCATTAAAAACAAATGGTGCTAAGACAATTTAACTTGCAGACATTGAACCCTTTGGGAGTGAAGTCTGGTAGATAGGGCAGGGCTATATAAATGCACACACTCTCTCCTTATCGCAATTATTACGTGAGGATTCTTCTGTCAATCAGAGAAAAAGTGTGCTGAATTCATTGTCATTCATGTCTCTGTCATTGCAAAATGAAATCCATTGTTTTAAACAATGTAGCAAACCCCATTTATCTTGTATTCTATGGGTAATAAAAGAAAATCTTAGAAATACCATTTGCCTATTGGCATGCAAATAAGAGAAGTTTATTTTCAGTGATTTGCCCAACCTTACAGGTCACATGGTTCAACAACTTGTTTTGCCCAAACTTGAAACCATGTGACTGGCACTGCCACCGTTTAATCCAGTGTGGAATGCATCATTTTGGAAACAACCAGGGAAATAACAAATCCAATGCTTGCAAAGCCCTTGGACGGTGGGCAGCGGTGGAACTGGTACCCACAGAAGGTGAAGCTTAATGGAAGCTGGGGAAGGGGAAGTGGGAAAGCTGTACTTGAGATAGGGCCAAGGAGGAGTTGTCAGCTTTGATTTATTAAGTGCAGCTCTTGCTCTGACTGCTGGTAACTTGTCAGTCCTCACATAATAGATGGGGCTCACAGCCCACTGCTCCGTGATTGGCTTTTTTTTCCCCGGACCCTGTCCGTCGGGCCTCTCATCCATCGCTATCTTGCTCCCATTTCTAATTAATTTGTTACTCACAACCTCCACTACTTTTCCTGTTTTCCCGAGTACAGAGGACCCAGCAGGCTGCTCTTTTTCCCACTTTCGCTTTCACCTACACATATTCAATATTCTCCCTCATGTTTGACAATGCCTCCCTGTGGTGTCAAAGTTGGCAAATGACTACCCCCCCCCCCCCCCAATCCCATTCTTCTAAAACGGTGACGGTCCACAGCAGTACAACCTCGCTCAGCATTCACTCACCGGAGATGCTCCGAAGCATTTGTCTCTATCCTTCACCATGGAGTCAGTGATATCAAAGACTAAGTCCACGCAGAGCCCTCTTACCAACCGTATCATGTGTAGGTTAAAAAATGTGGTGTGCTTCTTTCACTCTTTACCGTGCTAAATGAGCCCAGGGTGAATTGAATCCTTAGCCATTATCCCAAGTGCTCTCTAAAAATTCAAACACTTCCTGAAAAAAAAAAAGAGAAGCATGGTGGCGGAAAAGGAAGAGAAAAAAAAGACATGATTGAATTAAAATAGCTTGGGTCTATTCCAATTTCAGAGCCCTGCAATTCAGACGAGGCTCGTCGGAAGCTTGAGTTCAGCCCTCCATACAAAGTACAGCAATGAACTAGTGATCTTGTCAACTCGCATAACGGATGTAAACAAATATACGTCTTATAAAAAGATGGGACAATGTTGGCCACTTTATTTGGAATAACATTAAACCATAGTGATAGCAGCAACTGTCGAGGATGACTAATGTTGTTTGTCTTATAAACAGTCAGCCACAGAAAATTGGCAAAAGTATCTTTTATGCCTGGCAAAGCAATCGCAGCTTTGGGTGGTCTTCGCTTTTAAAGCAAAGCTTGCAGACACCAATACATCCGGCCACTTACACAAAAAGCAAAAAAATAAACAAGATACAGAGTTTGAGGTAAGTCCCTGTGATGTTTGTGCAATGACCCCCGCACTGAGCTCATGATCGAAGCAGCGCACACACGCACATTTACACACACAGACATCACACCCAGCGTGAGCCTAGCTGCCCTGCGGTGGGCCCATCCACTGCAATCCCTCACATCACCGTCCTCCGCGATTAGCTTTGTCTTTGGCCAGATGCAGTGCAGCGGGCCTGGAGGATCTAACACAGTTTGTGGAAATATTACTCAAAAACAATCAGTCACAACCCACTCTGATTTCATGTTGTTGTTTTTTCATCCCTCTAGTCTTTGTACTTCAACCGCTTCACAAGATCTGAGCACAGCAGGATTGCTTCCTTTGGACTTCCATGGCTTTTCTTCCCCAACATTTGTTATTCTAAATGTCATGCTTTAGACTATTTATCAACTCCCCCTGACAGTGTGACACGATTTATTCAAGATAATGAGGCTTTTGCAGTGGTCAGCATCTTGGTGCAGTCAGCTATTTCTTGGATATTTTACATCAAGATCACCAGATTAACACTGTCATGACTGGTCACTGATGACAAATGAAGCTCACAAATCAAGTGTTTAGCCTCAGTGTTAAACCTGTAATGCATTTCTTGTCATCAGCTCTGCCTGGTTGCCTAAAAATTACATTCCCAATCAACGAAACCGCATTGTTGATTACGTTTTAATGGAAACATATTCTGTTGTGTATTACGTTTCCTTCTGAGGTATCACAAATAACTATCAAATGAGTCTGCAGAAGTCCTCGTAGGGACGAGGTCGGTGTGGTGGATGGGTCAGAAACGTACTTTTGTTGCCTGAACCTAACCAAGCACTTTTCTAACCAAGAAGTTTAGTAGGAGACTAAGGTCTGCATCAGCTAAACCTTGTGCTACAATTTAACCTAAACTTCATATCAGACATATTTGGAACCTATAGTAATCTTATCTTATTATATTAATTCAGGCTGAAACTAACACGTATTTTCATAATCAATTCAACTTGATTCAATTTGTTTTTCTAACGATAGAAAAACAGAAGAAGTGGCACATACTGGTGTCTGAAAACGTGTCATACTTAAATGCTTAATTGATTTGTTAATTTGTTGTTGATTCAATTATGTTTAATCAACTAGACTAACCCTTAAGCACAAATAAATGTCATTTACAAAAACTGCAATGATTAAGGCAAAGTAAGATAGAAATAATGAAATGGTTTCTACTCCAGCATCTGCTTCCAAAAGACCAAACAGCAGCCTCAAAGGGTCACACCCTTGCAGTCACTTACTTATATATCACATAATGCACTGTGCTGGTGAGGGTTCATAGCAGTTGTATGGAAAAGGGGCAACAGTGTGATTATAAAGTGACATGGTAAACAAATAGAAATGTCATTAGCTGACAGGTCTGGACCTCAAGGGAAGGAGGTTGATTCCTTTTACAAGACAGAGTTATTGATTTGAATAGCTGTACCCTAGAACTGATGGGGGGCTTCATTTGATGCTACCCCTGCGGCATCCACAATCCGTCTCTTACCTGTCAAGTGTAGCACAGGGGTGCACACCCTTATTTGTGTGATTTATGAAACATTGCATTGAAGGGGCAGTTGGTCATTCACAAGCATCCGATATTCGGTTCATCCATCGGCGGATAGGAGATAAAACAGCGAATAGGAACAAGGGGTATAGCGCACAGAAATCTTTCTCATTTAAAAGGCTAAAATGTTATTTCCTACTCCCGCTCTCCAATCAGACTCTGTTTTTGTCAGTATATGTTTAATAGTCAATAGCAGCTGCAACCTAAGAAAAATACACAGTAGCACACCATAACTTCTCCCTTTCTCTGACAAACACACACACACGTTGCGAGCGGAGGAATGTTGTTCTCTCTGATGAATGTCTATTTGACATGTGAAGGTCAATACACGAATTGCAAATCACACACTGGTTAGCAGCTTTTGAGTGCTGCCAGTAACTTCTTTGTTTGCTTTCTTTTATCTTCTGCAAAAAAAAAAAAATAAAAAAAAAAAATAAAAGAAAAAGCTTCCTGTGAGCACACACAGAGAAACACACTTTCCAGCTCAGATGTGGCAAAAGATTGTTGTGTGTGTAGGCGTCACAAGGACTCTGGTTGAACCAAAATGTTATCCTCTCGAAAACGATTTATACCATTCACTGAATCACAGTCACCGGGGGATTGTTTGCTTTTGACACCAATGAGCCTGCTAGCATATTCAATTCAATTAGCACGAAAACACCAGCAAATCTGCTGGAAACTTTGTTGAATTTTATATTCCTTCTTCTTGCCTTGTTAATACATAGCTGTAACATATGGTTCATCCCCTTCCAGTGAAATCCGCAAGAGGAGGCATACAGACAGTTTGCATTTCACTGCAGTCTATACTAAACCCTCCTGTGGAGATAATGTAAAGTATGTATGTTGCATATACTGGATACGGCAATCGTTGCACCATTAACAATTTGGCATGTCAGCTTCCATTGATATTGTCATTACTTGCAGTGTATTTGAACTTTACTGTTCGAAAAGCAGCAGCCATTGCCGCCCATTTGTTCTGAACATCCGGCATGGTGGAGAAATGAGAAATGTTGCTGTGACGTCTGTAGCAAAAGCAGTCAAAGTGATAGGCGTATCACTGCTGGATTACTTTCAAGCTCTGAAGTAAAACGGCTCCTTAATTCAATGGGAGAGTGTAGGTATGATTCATGTAGGACGGTAGAACATGTGCTTCCAAAAGCCTCAAGGTTGATCAGTCTCTTCTGTGTTCGCTTTCTTCCAGAGCAAAAAAAAAACACATTTCTATACGGTGAAATCCTGGCACAAACATCCCATAAAGATGTTCAAAATAGATCAAATATTGTTGACGCTTTAGAGACATGGGAATATAATATAGTTTCTGTTCCCTTCTGCTGTATGCTTATATTTGCCTGTGGAGGGCCATAATACAAATCTGATACTGCCAGTGATGCTCAAAATTGTTTAGAGCCACAGTAAGCGCCGCAACAGCCTATATGACGTGAGCACAAGTTAAACTGGAACACGCATGCAGCACGTTCTCATGCGCACCAGAAAAGAGCATGGATGATGGTAACTTGGCCACATACGTGACTACCTCACGCGACTCTGACTAATGACACTACCAAGTGACGTGACCAACGTCTGACATGGCAAAATGTTAAGATTTACTTCTAGTTTCGCTCTGCAAACACAACAAAAATGGTGCAAAAACAGTTATAGTTTGAATCCACAATTTAGTATTCATTACATTGTCTTTACATATGGTTTCAACAAATATTTTCTAACATGCAAAATGTGTTTGGAGACAATCTCAGATTTCACTTTACCTGGAATATATGTAACAATTAAGTTCATTTTCAAGTTATTAGGCTGAAGATGTCATAAAAAAGAAAGTTGAGTCCATGTACAAGTTTGAGTAAAGTGTGATGAAAATAGAAAATATCATTAGATCATGAGCAGTACCTGCTGATCACTTAGCACACACTAAACATTTCAGACATGGCAGTAATTGCTTTGGGTCGGGTACGCACACAGGTGCCAAACTTTGCAATGCAACATGATACCATTAAAATCTATGATTTTTTCTCATGTTAATAATTTCCTTTGCTTTCAACCGCCTCTTCATTTGCTCAAGGACCCTGCAATTTGATAAACACGTGCAACCAAAACATTTCAGATCATATAACTATTGTTTAGTGGCTGGCAGGCAAGTCTTCTGAAGAACCATCATTCCAGAAAAGCAGGATTTATTTCCCCGCCTTAAGTGAACTGTCCTCTGACCATCGATGTGAGACCATTTCATTTGGTGACCGGCTGAAGTATGTCCTGGTTTTGTTGTACTCCCTTATACATTAAAAAAAGGCATTCCTAAATCGGACTATACAGTATAACTTTAAATTCACAATTATTGGCTGTGGCAATATTGACATTGCAATTATGAGGAAAAGTGATTATGTTTTATCACGTCAGCCCATCGTTCCTCTAGGGTTTCAAGATATGCAATTTGCCATAGATGCAGTATCTCCAGCAGAAAGAAGGGTACAAAACAGCAAACAAATACCTTTCATTACCAAGAAGAT